>NW_018408822.1:148230-270220 GCF_002113885.1 Mizuhopecten yessoensis
CATGTCACTTACATTCCGGTGAAGGAACACCTATGTCACTTACACTCCGGTGAAGGAACACCTATGTCACTAACATTCCGGTGAAGGAACACCCATGTCACTTACATTCCGGTGAAGGAACACCTATGTCACTAACACTCCGGTGAAGGAACACCTATGTCACTAACATTCCGGTGAAGGAACACCCATGTCACTTACACTCTGGTGAAGGAACACCTATGTCACTAACACTCCGTTGAAAGAACACCTATGTCACTAACATTCCGGTGAAGGAACACCCATGTCACTTACACTCCGAATTAGGAACACACATGTCACTTGAACTCCGGTGAAGGAACACCCTTGTCACTAACATTCCGGTGAAGGAACATCCATGTTACTTACACTCCGATGTAAGAACACCCATGTCACTTACACTACAGTGAAGGAACAGCCATGTCACTAATATTCCGGTGAAGGAACTCACATGTCACTAACATTCCGGTGAAGAAACACCTATGTCACTTACATTTCGGTGTAGTAACACACATGTCACTTACACTCCGGTGAAGGAACACACATGTCACTAACATTCCGGTGAAGGAACACCTATGTCACTATTATTACGGTATAGTAACACCCATTTCACTTACACTCCGGTAAAGGAACACCCATGTCACTTACACTCTGCGGAAGGAACACCCATGTCACTAACATTCCGGTGTAGTTACACACATGTTACTAACATTCCGATGTAAAAACACCCATGTCACTTACACTCAAGTGAAGCAACACCCATGTCACTAACATTCCGGTGAAGGAACACTTATGTCATTAGCATTCCAGTGAAAGAACACACATGTCACTTACACTCCAATGAAGGAACACCTATGTCACTTACATTCCGGTGAAGGAACACCCATTTCACTAACATTCCGGTGAAGGAACACCCATGTCACTTAAATTTTTGTTGAAGGAACACCTATGTCGCTTACATTCCGGTGTAGTTACACACATGTTACTAACATTCCGGTGAAGGAGCACCCATGTCACTAACTTTCCGGTGAGGAACACCTTTGTCACTTACACTCTGGTGAAGGAACAGCCATGTCACTTACATTCCGGTGAAGGAACACCCATGTCACTAACATTCCGGTATAGCAACACCTATGTCACTTACATTCCGGTGTAAGAACACCCATTTCACTTACAGTCCGGTGAACGAACACCCATGTCACTTACACTCTGCGGAAGGAACACCCATGTCACTAACATTCCGGTGTAGTTACACACATGTTACTAGCATTCCGGTGAAGGAACACCCATGTCACTCACACTCTGCGGATGGAACACCCATGTCATTAACATTCCGGTGTAGTAACACACATGTTACTAACATTCCGGTGAAGGAGCACCCATGTCACTAACATTCCGGTGAGGAACACCTTTGTCACTTACACTCTGGTGAAGGAACACCCATGTCACTTACATTCCGGTAAAGGAACACCCATGTCACTTACATTCCGGTGAAGGAACACCTATATGTCACTAACATTCCGGAGAAGGAACACCCATGTCATTAACATTCCGGTGAAGGAACACCCATGTCACTTACACTCCGGTGAAGGAAAACCCATGTCACTTACATTTTGGTGGCGGAACACCTATGTCACTTACACTCCGGTGAAGGAACACCCATAGCACTTACACTCTGGTTAATGAACACCGATATTCTGATGAAGGCACACCCATATCACTTACATTTTGGTGAAGGAACACCTATGTCTCAAACAATCTGGTGAAGGAACACCCATGTCACATACAATCCGGTGTATGAACACCTATGTCACAAACATTACGTTGAAGAAACACCAATGTTCGAAACATAACGGTGTAGGAACACATATGTCACAAACAATTTGGTGAAGGAAAACCTATATTCTGGTGAAGGCACACCCATATCACTTACATTTTGGCGAAGGAACACCTATGTCACTAACATTCCAGTGACGGAACACCCAAGACACTTACATTTTTATGAAGGAACACGCATGTCACTTTCACGACGGTGAACGAACACCTATGTCACTAGTTACATTCCAGTGACGGAACACACTTGTCACTTACACTCCGGTGATTGGACACCTTTGTCACTTATATTCCGGTGAAGTAACACCCATGTCATTAACATTCCGGTGAAGGAACACCCATGTCACTTACACTCCGGTGAAGGAAAACCCATGTCACTTACATTTTGGTGGCGGAACACCTATGTCACTTACACTCCGGTGAAGGAACACCCATAGCACTTACACTCTGGTTAAAGAACACCGATATTCTGATGAAGGCACACCCATATCACTTACATTTTGGTGAAGGAACACCTATGTCTCAAACAATCTGGTGAAGGAACACCCATGTCACATACAATCCGGTGTATGAACACCTATGTCACAAACATTACGTTGAAGGAACACCAATGTTCGAAACATAACGGTGTAGGAACACATATGTCACAAACAATTTAGTGAGGGAAAACCTATATTCTGGTGAAGGCACACCCATATCACTTACATTTTGGCGAAGGAACACCTATGTCACTAACATTCCAGTGACGGAACACCCAAGACACTTACATTTTTATGAAGGAACACGCATGTCACTTTCACGACGGTGAACGAACACCTATGTCACTAGTTACATTCCAGTGACAGAACACACTTGTCACTTACACTCCGGTGATTGGACACCTTTGTCAATTATATTCCGGTGAAGGAGCACCTATGTCACTTACACTACGGTAAAGGAACACCTTTGTCACTAACATTCCGGTTAAGGAACACCTTTGTCACTTATATTCCGGTGAAGTAACACCCATGTCATTAACATTCCGGTAAAGGAACACCTATGTCACTTACACTCCGGTGAAGGAACACCTTTGTCACTAACATTCCGGTGAAGGAACACCCTTGTCACTTATATTCCGGTGAAGTAACACCCATGTCATTAACATTCCGGTGAAGGAACACCTATGTCACTTACACTCCAGTGAAGGAACACCTATGTCACAAACATTCCGGTGAAGGAGCACCCATGTCACTAACATTCCGGTGAAGGAACACCCATGTCACTTATATTCCGGTGAAGAAACACCTATGTCATAAACAATCCGGTGAAGGACAACACCCGTGTCACTAACATTCCGGTGAATGAACACCCATGTCACTTACACTCTGGTGAAGGAACACCTATGTCACTAACACTCCGTTGAAAGAACACCTATGTCACTAACATTCCGGTGAAGGAACACCCATGTCACTTACACTCCGAATTAGGAACACACATGTCACTTGAACTCCGGTGAAGGAACACCCTTGTCACTAACATTCCGGTGAAGGAACATCCATGTTACTTACACTCCGATGTAAGAACACCCATGTCACTTACACTACAGTGAAGNGCCATGTCACTAATATACCGGTGAAGGAACACCTATGTCACTAACATTCCGGTGAAAGAACACCCATGTCACTTACACTTCAGTGAAGGAACAGTCAGGTCACTAATATTCCGGTGAAGGAACTCACATGTCACTAACATTCCGGTGTAGTAACACACATGTCACATACACTCCGGTGAAGAAAAACCTATGTCACTAACATAACGGTATAGTAACACCCATTTCAATTACACTCCGGTGAAGGAACACCCATGTCACTTACACTCTGCGAAAGGAACACCCATGTCACTAACATTCCGGTGTAGTTACACACATGTTACTAACATTCCGGTGAAGGAGTACCCATTTCACTTACATTCCGGTGAAGGAACACCCATGTCACTTACACTCTGGTTAAGGAAACACCATGTTACTTACACTGCGATGTAAGAACACCTTTGTCACTTACACTCTGGTGAAGGAACACCCTTGTCACTTAAATTCCGGTGAATGAACACCTATTTCACTAACATTCCGGTAAAGGAACACCCCTGTCACTAACATTCCGGTGAAGGAACACCCATGTCACTAACATTCTGGTGAAGGAACACCTATGTCACTAACATTCCGGTGAAGGAACACACATGTCACTAACATTCCGGTGAAGGAACACCCATGTCACTAACATTCCGGTGAAGGAACACCTATGTCACTTACATTCCGGTGAAGGAACACCTATGTCACTTACATTCAGGTGTATGAACACCTATGTCACTAACATTCCGGTGAAGGAACACACATGTCACTAACATTCCGGTGAAGGAACACCCATGTCACTTACATTTTGGTGAAGGAACACCCATGTCACTTACATTCCGGTGAAGGAACACATATGTCTCAAATAATCCGTTGAAAGAACACATTTGTCTCAAATAATCCGATGTAGGTACACCTATGTCACTAACTTTCCGGTGAAGGAACACCCATGTCACTAACATTCCGGTGAAGGAACACCCATGTCACTTATATTTTGGTGAAGGAACACCCATGTCGCTAACATTCCGGTGAAGGAACACATATGTCTCAAATAAACCGTTGAAGAAACACATATGTCTCAAACATTCCGGTGTATGAACACATATGTCTCAAACAATCCGATGTAGGAACACATATGTCACAAACATTCCATAGAAGGAACACCTATGTTCGAAACATACCGGTAGGAACACAGATGTCACAAACAATCTGGTGAATGAACACTTATATTCTGGTGAAGGCACACCCATATCACTTACATTTTGGTGAAGGAACACCCATGTCACTAACATTCCGGTGAAGGAACACCTATGTCACTAACATTCCGGTGAATGAACACCTATGTCACTAACATTCCGGTGAAGGAACAACCATGTCATTAACATTCCGCTGAAAAAACACCCATATCTCAAACATACCGGAGAAGGAACACCTGTCACTAACATTCCGGAGAAGGAACACCTATGTCACTAACACTCCGGTGAAGGAACACCCATGTCACTTGAACTCCGATGTAAAAACACCCATGTCACTAACATTCCGGTGAAGGAATATCCATGTTACTTACACTCCGATGTAAGAACACCCATGTCACTTACATTCCGGTGAAGGAACACCTATGTCTCTAACATTCCGGTGAAGGAACACCCATGTCACTAACATTCCGGTGAAGGAACATCCATGTTACTTACAATCCGATGTAAGAACACCCATGTCACTTACATTCCGGTGAAAGAACACCCATGTCACTTACATTCCGGTGAAGGAACACCTATGTCGCTAACATTCCGGTGAAGGAACACCCATGTCACTTATATTCTGGTGAAGAAACACCCATGTCACCTACATTTTGGTGAAGGAACACACATGGCACTTACACTCCGGTAAAGGAACACCTATGTCACTAACATTCCGGTGAATGAACACCTATGTCACTAACATTCCGGTGAAGGAACACCCATATCACTTACACTCCGATGTAAGAACACCCATGTCACTAACATTTCGGTGAAGGAACACCCTTGTTACTTACACTCCGTTGAAGGAACACCTATGTCACTAACACTCCGGTGAAGGAACACCCATGTCACTTGAACTCCGATGTAAGAACACCCATGTCACTAACATTTCGGTGAAGGAATATCCATGTTACTTACACTCCGATGTAAGAACACCTATGTCACTTACACTTCAGTGAAGGAACACCTATGTCTCTAACATTCCGGTGAAGGAACACCCTTGTCACTTACACTCCGGTGAAACAACACCCATGTCACTAACATTCCGGTGAAGGAACACACCTGTCACAAACATTCCGGTGAAGGAACACCTATGTCACTAACATTCCGGTGAAGGAATATCCATGTTACTTACACTCCGGTGAAGCAACACCCATGTCACTTACACTCCGGTGAAGCAACACCCATGTCACTAACATTCCGGTGAAGGAACACCTATGTCACTAACATTCCGGGGAAGGAACACACCTGTCACAAACATTCCGGTGAAGGAACTCCTATGTCACTAACATTCCGGTGAAGGAACGCCTATGTCTCTAACATTCCGGTGAAGGAACACCCATGTCACTAACATTCCGGTGAAGGAACACCTATATCACTAACATTCCGGTGAAGGAACACCTATGTCTCTAAAATTCCGCTGAAGGAACACCCTTGTCACTTACATTCAGGTGTATGAACACCTATGTCACTAACATTCCGGTGAAGGAACACACATGTCACTAACATTCCGATGAAGGAACACCCATGTCACTAACATTCCGGTGAAGGAACACCCTTGTCACTTACATTCCGGTGAAGGAACACACATGTCACTAACATTCCGATGAAGGAACACCCATGTCACTAACATTCCGGTGAAGGAACACACATGTCACTAACATTCCGGTAAAGGAACACCCTTGTCACTTACACTCCGGTGAAGGAACACCTATGTCACTAACATTCCGGTGAAAGAACACCCTTGTCACTAACATTCCGGTAAAGGAACACCCTTGTCACTTACACTCCGGTGAAGGAACACCTATGTCACTTACACTCTGCGGAAGGAACACCCGTGTCATTAATATTCCGGTGTAGTAACACACATGTTACTAACATTCCGGTGAAGGAACACCCATGTTACTAACAATCCGGTGAAGGAACACACATGTCACTAACATTCCGGTGAAGGAACACACATGACACTAACATTCCGGTGAAGGAACACCCTTGTCACTTACATTCAGTTGTATGAACACCTATGTCACTAACATTCCGGGGAAGGAACACACATGTCACTAACATTCCGGTGAAGGAACACACATGACACTAACATTCCGGTGAAGGAACACCCTTGTCACTTACATTCAGGTGTATGAACACCTATGTCACTAACATTCACATTCCGGTGAAAGAACACCCATGTCACTTACATTCCGGTGAAGGAACACCTATGTCACTAACATTCCGGTGAAGGAACACACATGTCACTAACATTCCGGTGAAGGAACACCCATGTCACTTACAATCCGATGTAAGAACACCCATGTCACTTATACTTCAGTGAAGGAACACCTATGTCACTTACATTCCGGTGAAAGAACACCCTTGTCACTTACATTCCGGTGAAGGAACACCCATTTCACTTACACTCCGGTGAAGGAACACCTATGTCACTTACACTCTGCGGAAGGAACACCCGTGTCATTAATATTCCGGTGTAGTAACACACATGTTACTATTATTCCGGTGAAAGAACACCTATGTCACTTACACTCCGGTGAAGGAACACCTATGGCACTAACATTCCGGTGAGGGAACACCCATGAACCTTACATTCCGGTGAAGGAACACACATGGCACTTACACTCCGGTGAAGGAACACCTATGTCACTAACATTCCGGTGAGGGAACACCTATGTCACTAACATTCCAGTTAAGGAACACACATGTCACTTACATTCTGGTGAATGGACACCTATGTCACTTACATTCTAGTGAAGGAACACCTATGTCACTTACACTCCGGTGTAGGAACACCCATGACACTTACATTCCGGTGAAGGAACACCCATATCTCAAACATATTGGTGAAGGAACACCTATATCGCAAACAAAATGTACCATTAACAACCCGAAAGAAGCTTGGATGTTAAAATAAAGGAACTGAAAACTGATTATCGTGGAGCTGAAATCCTCACGTTGGTACCAGCGTATAATTTTACTGAATATATGCATGTCAATACCTGTAGCTGAGGAAGAGAATATGCTATAGTTAAGGCGCCTCGAGACACTAATTTCCTGCTTATAAGAAATTTGTATTGTTTGAAAATTGGTGATTTATTTTCTTCTTTGTATCATGCATTATAAGAACTAAAAATATAAACAAAATAGGTAAGCAAGTGAGAAATAAATATACCTGAATGTGAATTCAAAAGATCGAAAAAAAAGTAAAGATCATCTCTGTTAAATAGAAACTAAGTTGGATTAATTAAGAGAAGCGTTATGGAAAATGTTGTTTCTGCCACACTTAATTCCGAAATTTGCAACCATTTTTTTAGTAGATATGATAAGTAATGCTTATTCTTCCTAATGAGCAAATTAGAGGTTAAAAAGGTAAAGAATTGCACACTTTAGAAAATATGAACTTAGGAATAACCGAGTAATCTCCCTTCCACCGTTACAACACTCTACCATTTCCATTTCCATTCGAGTGAGCACAATTGAGTGGCTATCAAAGGTAAATCAGTGTAACATTTCCAGAATCCCAAGGTCTAATAATTTTCCTCTGATACCTAGACAACTGTGGTTTAAGTTTGAGAGCGACTTGAGGTTTACGTGTATTGAAGTATCATAGACAGTGTTATCGTGGATCATACACAATATGCTTTCTATAATTCGTATAATTGTTATATAGGCCTACATATTATAAGTGCAAGATAATATAAGAAATACTTCAGCTCATGTTTAGCATAAAGTATTAGTCTGTGTTTTCTATTATTCTGTTTTTAGTTACACTCTTATTATTAAACACGGGGCTTCAAGAAATACGGGTTGATGAAACCCGTGGCTATTTTTATGGTCGCTATCGTGATATTGTATTTCTTCTTGTGATATCAAGGTCGATGACTTTGATTACGCTCATCAGTGTGAACTGTTGTTTTGTAACCAATTTCCCAAGTCCTCCCTGACCTAGATTTACATGGCGGGTGTCGTCGACGAAGCAGAAGACGCTTACCCCTCCGGAACACCTGGTCTCACTCTTCTTGTATTTTTTCAATGGTTTCGTTGTAAATCTATACTTAGTTCGCCCTAGTTTCGTCGATTTTGATTTCAAATTGCGGTTTTGTTGGCAATTCGGTATTCCCAGCTGGTGTACTTAAGTATAAGTTAAATTAAGGAATTATTTTATGTAAATGATAATTTTGGAACTTTTCATTTTTGTATTCGCTACCATTTTCACACTTAAATGATCTCGTGATTAATCAGAATTAATTCACAAATTTAGAGGATACGGCATTGTTGTACGTTTGAGAAAACTTCTAATTGATAGTTCTGGATTTTTGTATAGCATTTATCTGAGACTTGGAGCTTTTTTTCGGATACTAAAATGCTTAAACAGGAACGAAAGAGAATTATAACCTAAAGGATCCTGAAATTGAAACAAAATTACCGACTGCATATAGCACCTTAATTAAACAGCCCTTATAAATACTGTGAATTCATCTTACTTAAACAGTCCTTATATATACTGTGAATTTGTCTTACTTAAACAGTCCTTATATATACTGTGAATTCGTCTTATTTAAACAGCCCTTATATATACTGTGAATTCGTCTTACTTAAACAGTCCTTATATATACTGTGAATTCGTCTTACTCATTCGTCTTATTTAAACTGTCCTTATATATACTGTGAATTCGTCTTACTTAAACAGTCCTTATATATACTGTGAGTTCGTCTTAACAATACAAAGCAGGCTAGATGTTGCTGCACAGTCCACGTTGGAAAAGGCTGTCTGTACTTGGGGTTAATATTGATCTAAATAACCAAGTAACAATATAGAAATTATGTTCCGTTCTGTATCACATGAAATACACATGAATCGAAAACTAAATCAGCATTAACCACAACGTATTCCCTAAGGATAACGCTGACTCGACATGCTGGCACATTGCTCAAAAATCAGTTTCTACGCTCTTTGTAGTTTACACACAAAGTATCCAAAGTACTCAGGTATATATGATCCCGAATTAAGATGCGAACACGTGCTTCTTTGGGGCATTATTAGCCCAAAACATAGTTTGTCTACAGGTGAAAATGTTATGTATGCCCATTGTTACTGGTAATTAAGAACAAAACATTTGAGCACAACACTGTTTTCTCTGGAGCAATCTTTTCGGAAACTGAAACACAACTGCCGGTGAAGAACTTGTTGACAATTGAAAACAAAACACATAACTATGTATGTACAAAACACGCTGGCCACAGGCCCCGCAGTATGTCCTCTTGTGACCGGAAACATACTGGAAATGTTACAGTTTGGTTACTATATATAGGACCATCCTCTGGTTGCAAAAAAAAAAATGATAACAAAGTTAATGATTTAAAAGCTAACCTTGGGAAGGACGACATTGTGCGTTGTATTTGACCGGAGATTAATGGACGTACGTATTGCAAGATTTACTAGTGTCAAGTCTGAAAGAAAATATGCCTTCTTGCACGAGTCAGAAACGAGAAACCTTTTTTATATTTTTTATTTAATGATGTTCAGACCATCAGATTACATCAAGTACAACAATAGTCGTCGTGTAAAACAATACAGAGCATCTTTCTCTCACATCTTTCGTAGATTTTTAGATTCAAATCAATAGTTTCCACCAGACAGAGTTATTTCCCTTCCAGACTGATACAGTTGTTGTGGATGTTAGAATAGTACATACACGTGTTCATTAGCGCATTCCTATTGATATCATTAAAATTGAACACGTCGTGATTTTGCCCTTCAGCTACCTGTATCGGTGAAGTTTTATGCATAGGTTATTTGGTAATTTTACACGGAAAACGGTATATATTAAATTACATTTATATGAATACGTTTACAATTTAATTTTTTGTATTTTCTAAATATCAAAGACACATCAGATTTGTTTTCCATTTCTTTTAAAGGGGTATATGCATATTGTCTTTGGAATCTTGATTTGTTTTTGCATTTCCTGTCTCGACTGCAAATTGAGTCTTCTTTTACCATGAACGATTCTTGTGTTATAATAATTGAAGTTATCAGAGAACTAGTTTAGCCATTGATATTATACCTGTTCCACAAGCTGAAACATCAAACATTGAAATCCGACTTCATGAAGAGAAAGCTGTTGGCAATTACAAAAATATTACCATTGGGTCTCCAGATGTTTGAATCAACTGCCTACCACCGTTCTGTCGCTAGATCAGGGACAGTATATATACTTCACTATACGTCCATGGCTATATCAGGGACAGTATATAGACTTCACTATACGTCCATGGCTAGATCAGGGACAGTATATAGACTCCACTATACGTCCCTGGCTAGATCAGGGACAACATATAGACTTCACTATACGTCCATGGCTAGATCAGGGACAGTATATAGACTTCCCTATACGTCCCTGGCTAGATCAGGGACAGTATATATACTTCACTATTCGTCCATGGCTATATCAGGGACAGTATATAGACGTCACTATACGTCCATGGCTAGATCAGGGACAGGATATAGACTTCACTATACGTCCCTGGCTAGATCAGGGACCGTATATAGACTTCACTATACGTCCCTGGCTAGATTAGGGACAGTATATAGACTCAACTATACGTCCCTGGCTAGATCAGGGACAGTATATAGAATTCACTATACGTCCATGGCTAGATCAGTGACAGTATATAGACTTAACTACACGTCCCTGGCTAGATCAGGGACAGTATATAGTCTTCACTATACGTCCCTGGCTAGATCAGGGACCGTATATAGACTTCACTATACGTCCATGGCTAGATCAGTGACAGTATATAGACTTAACTACACGTCCCTGGCTAGATCAGGGACAGTATATATACTTCACTATTCGTCCATGGCTATATCAGGGACAGTATATAGACTTCACTATACTTCCATGGCTAGATCAGGGACAGTATATAGACTCGACTATACGTCCCTGGCTAGATCAGGGACAGTATATATACTTCACTATACGTCCATAGCTATATCAGGGACAGTATATAGACTTCACTATACGTCCATGGCTACATCAGGGACAGTATATAGACTTCACTATACTTCCATGGCTAGATCAGGGACAGTATATAGTCTTCACTATACGTCCATGGCTAGATCAGGGACAGGATATAGACTTCACTATACGTCCCTGGCTAGATCAGGGACAGTATATAGACTTCACTATACGTCCCTGGCTAGATTTAGGAATGTATCGTAGTCTACGATAACATATATGCTGTATGTGAAATTACATGAGCTACTAACTTAAACATAAATTATGTTTTGCAGACCACCAATGTTATAAAGGGCTTTCTAGGCAATTTTGTTATTGTTGTTTTACTTCTATGTTTCGGATCACATACATTTTCATTAGGCCTATTTGCCATTTCGTATCGCTATTGCCGATCGAGTAATATGTGGACGCTATGACTTTCTTCATAGACTTACCACATGTATTCCTGCTAGGTACTTTCTTATTTCATTTAATTTCATTACAATAATAATTCCAGGTTCTTATATACCGCGTTATCACAACCTATAGTTCGTAGGTCATCTCAAAACGGTTCACGAACTATTATCCGTTGTTATAGGGCCTTTGCAACCAGCCAATATCTTTATCAACTCCTTTGGGAGCAAACAACTGGTGCTGCCATTTCGGATCTCACAGCTAGCATTCTACAAATATATTACTGTCCAACCACGCACTCATTTACAGCTGAGTAGACTAGAACAAGCTGAGTGCCGTGTTGTGACTCGAACCCGCAACTCTTCGGTCACGAGCCCAGCGTCCTACCACTAGACTACCGTGTGTCTCTATTTTCGCCGCAATTTCTCTCTTGAACAATTATGAAATTCATTCAATGTACAAGTAACTATAGACCGTAATATCTTTTCAGTACAGCTAGTAAAGGCTTGAACAAAAATAATTGTAGTGTGGTCTAATCAGTCCAGTTTCGAAGCAGGTTATTCTATCATGTAATATATTTTTAGTGTTTATCTAAACCTTGCTTTAACACGTCTTATCAGTGCTGATGCTCTCCATATAGCAGGGTAGGTCCAAACATACCAACTGTTATATAGTCTCGGTTGCCTGAACATACATATCATGTCAGTGATGAGTGAGTACCGAAGCGAAATCAACCGTGGATATCCGACGATGCTGAACATACAACATCACCAGACTATTAAATAGTTAGATTCTAAGTTCGGTCGATTGGTCAAGACGTCATCATTGTCATCATATTTGCATATGAATGAGTCTCTTTTATAGGTTTTTGGATGAATTAGTGGAATCACAAGGGCCAGAGAATATAAGCACAGCCTATACCTACTAGGAGTATTATTAGAATTTTAGGCGGTTATGAAGATTAACACTCTATTAAAATGCCATCCCTAAATGATGGCTTAAGTAGAGCTATCTTCAAACCAGGAGATATCTGACTCTAATCTAGATTGTGACTTAATTGACTATGTAGGCACCCTTTTGAAAATAAGTTAAAAGTATTACAAAACATTTCCCGCCCGAATGTCAAGCTGTCGGAAAACACTATTACGCATGCGCAAACTTTACAGGAAGTGGAAATCTGTCTGGCATGTCAGTCAGTTTACATTAGACATGATCGCTAGGGTAATCCCAAATTACGTCCAAACTTGGCCTTTCTGGTGAGGGTTGACCCGGAAAGAATAGACCGAAACACTCACAAGGTTTGTAGTAAACACCAGTTAATCCGAAAAAGAGCGAGGGATGAAATGTTGATAAAATGTCTACCGATATGTCAACACGTTCGGGTTCACTGATTCATAGCATGTCGACAAATGACAGTCAGAATCTTCATCACAGAAACTTACGTTCTATGTCTTTTCATAACATTTCAAAGGTATGAAGTAGAAAAGTGCTTATCATTTTCATTGATCCGCTGAATTACACATGTGACAAAAATGTGTTGTAATATTCACACTGACATTGACAGTTCTGACTCTTGGTCCCCATGTTGTGACTTTACACAGGGCCTATATCAGCTGTATATTGTAATGTATTGCAATTTCATAGGTGTCCCCTTTTGTTTCTGTGCTACTGTTACACAGGGCTTTGCTATCTTCTTCCTGAGAAGAACTATACGAATAGATCATAATTTGTTTTTCAAACTGCAGTTCACTGCTGGCCGATATTCTTGCATACTTCAGGAAATAACATTCTGGTGGTAAATAACTTGTACGGAAAAAACATATAAGAAATGTACTGCAGTACAGTATCTATTGAGAGATCATTTTATGTTATGATCCTTAAGTGAACATCTTAAATACTCTGAAGAATGTATTGATACGTCCCTCATTGAATCTGCAACATTACTTCGTTATCACCTATTAAATGTTGTGCTTTCTCTAGATCTGAAAATGCAAGTGCTTGTTTTAGCTTCAAACATTTCAGTTTATATTACAGTATTACTAGTGTGGCTTGTAGAACCTCTGACCAAGATGACAGGTTATTTAATTGATTGGCCCCTTATAAGGCTCCTCCCTTCAAAATAAACAAAAAACAAAAAGGAAAAACATTGGACTTAATTAGGCTACTACTTGAAATATGTTCAGATTCTGATAAATATCGATGCGAAAGATTATCAGACACACAAATGTATGCAAGATTGCTTGAACTGGCTGTTCTACACTTCATTTTGATGTGTTCACAAAACTAAGCCCCCTAAAAGATGACATATATATAGTCACCTTCAATTTCAACCACCTGATAAATCATATTTATAGATCCCAATAAATAGTTAGTCTGTAATTAGGCATTTAAAGGCTGATATATACATGTCAATCTCCTTTGTGACCCAATTAAATGCTAGGTATACATAATGTCATATTATCTTAAGTTTATCTACTTCTGGGTATAATTTAATTTCTCTTTTAATTTACTAGTGCATGGTAGACAGACATATATAACTGTCTTTAACTAAGGTGGTTATATAGCTTTCAGAAATCACTCAAATCATAGTGAAATACAGTGACATATATATCGGTATATAAATGTAAAACCAAAGGCTGTGTGACTGTGATGAATAAATGAACTTAGACATTGACCTTTCATAACATTTAAATAGTGTTATAGAAAGTGAAATGTGTTATTAACATTGTATCACTTTTCATTTACAATGTTTATAGCATATATCTATTTCATTTTCTAATACTAATACCACAGAATGTTACGAAATAGCATGTTAACTTTTACATTCATTTATATATATATATAATTACCATTCTTCAAAGTAAATGTCACAGACTCATCTTAGGACTATGTACATGTACTTTGTAATAAATCACCGTTAATTTCAGTAACTTAAACAGGGGTAACCAGGGTAAGAAAGTAACTTTTTTTTGCTTGGTAGTCCACAGGTTTAGTTAAATAGATTATTTTCTAGTCCTTCGTCAATGTAACTAGTCCCAGATTTCCTGTTAATGAAACGTCGCAATCTACAGCACGATCGAAACATCAAAAATTATTTTCATTTATAATTTGTGTAAAATTTATTGATGTTGCCATGTACATTGTATAAAATATTCCTGGGAGAAGGCTTCATAAGTTGGAATAACTTGTGCCTAATCCCTTTACAAATTCTGCAATAAAATATGTTTAAATCAAACATCAAAAGTAGGGGACAGTCCCTGGGACTTAAAATAACTACTGCCATAAAAAATATGGTGAAGTTTTAGGAAAATTTTGACAATTATCATGCAATATATCTTATTTTAAGCAGTTTTCTACATTTTAAAACAGAGTATTCTTATTTTGTAATCACATTTTTCACTAGTCCAAAGGACAAGTTAGGTAAGGTGATTCGCTAGTCCTTGCTGAAATCTACTAGTGCCGGACTAGTGTTAGTATCGACCCCTGAGTAACAATGCATCATAACCAGGTAATCAGTCACCATATGGCCTCTGGTTGCACATATGTTGAAATCGCCAACAGTCACCATTTGTTCAGGTCCTCCTGTAAAAACCTTTTATGACCAGCAATTAGTGAAAAAATAATTTACCAGATCCAAGGCTCCAATAGTGAAAGACTTGGTCTGAATGGGTAATAAATAGTTTTAAAAGAGTGTTGGTCACGATTGTGAACTGGAGAAGACAGAAAAAGTCAAAACATATTAAAATGCAGGTAGTGATGATATTTGCCAAATTTGGAAGGTCAATTTATTAATTGTATAAATCTATATATACACTGGTAAAATTCCTGGATATTTTGATGACAAAATTCTCATTGTTGGTTTCAGAGGTATGACTGAACTTCAGGCTACTCTCGAGTTCTCGGTGGAGTACAACAAGTTCTACAATGTTGATCTGTTTCAGAGAGGGTAAGTACAGATATTTACTGGATTTGTTTTGTGATCTATTGCTAAGATCTAGGTACCCATAGGGCCCATGATCAGTAAATCAGGACAGGGGTGTACAATTTAAATAGAATTGGAGTTAATTCTACAGCTCACAGGAGGATTTCAGAAAAGTCTACAGATCACAGGAGGATTTCAGAAAAGTCTACAGCTCACAGGAGGATTTCAGAAAAGTCTACAGCTCACAGGAGGATTTCAGAAAAGTCTACAGCTCACAGGAGGATTTCAGAAGTCTACAAGCAAAACCATTATAAATTTGCTCTAGCTCTGACATAAAATCTTACCAAGCCTCATATAGTTAGTGTGTCAACTCTTATTGTATACCTGTTATATATTTATTTGTTTTTTATAAAAAAAATATCAGTATTTAGTTTATATCTAATAAATCTCAAAAAAATAATTTTTTGAAATGCTATATTCAGATTGGTCAAAACAAGGAGGCCATGCAAATCATTGTGCACTTTTGCATATCTTTTTGCCAAACATAAAGGAAATCATATAATGAATGACCAGGAATTAAAAATTGTATTTTCTGGTAATTCTATATGTTCCTATAATGATGCTGTATGCACTTTTTGCCATTTCAATAATTTTGTAAATTTATACCAGAACATACTTGTAAAAAATAAAGGAAAAAGAGTAAAAGGGTCTTAATATTGAGCATGTCTCACAAACTCCAAATCATAACAGCTGTACAATGAAACCTGTAGTTATCTTTATTAGAGGTTTGACTTCAATCGTGTATATCAAATGATATATATATATTAATATTTGTAAACAAAAATGTATTGTGTTAGAAAAATTCTCATCAGGTAAATTCAGATTCATTATTTGATGTTTCTGTAGGTATTATAATATAAGAACCAGTCTGAAGACAAGTCCAAAGACTCCAGCTAAGATAGAGGTGACCCTAGCCAAGGCATCAGGTAAACGTTTTTATTACATTTAGAAGTTTTGCTGTTGTTATTAACTTATTATATAGTCAAAATGATAATGCAAAGCCAAAGAATTTTACCTAACGTAAAATGTTTGTGAAATTCTGCGTTGTAATTTTTTTTCTGTAACAAGCTCTTAAGTTCACCAACTATGATAAAAATAATATTTTGATGTACGGGAAAAAAATAATGGAAATTCCTACTGAATAAAAAATGAAGGTTGAACAATTCTCAAAATATTCCGGGAAATGCCTGTCTAGGTAACAAATTTACATTTGAATTGTGTGCTTTGCCTTACAGAGGATGTACTGGTGCTGCCCGCGTGTGTTGTGAATGGAACGGCTTACAGCAAGACTTTCCAAATACTGTATCGCAACGAGGATGTCCAGATCAATGACATGGTGCTGTATCGGCTTCACACACTCGTCGACAGCTCAAAGGTAAGTAGTATATTATTGTGTGTATTTAAATATTTGGATGTATCATATTTGTGTGGCACTGCCCAAATGTGTTGATTTATTTTTGTTAAGTGTTTTGAAAATGAATAAATTTTACCATTTGAAAGGTGCCTGTTGAAAACTATGACAAATGACCAACAAGGATATTAGAATTAGATTGAAAACATTTTTGTTTTATAAATACCCACACCATATCCCTCAATTTCTGTTGCTTGTTTAATTTTCTGTTGAATCAAGTTGAAAAAAAAAATCAGCACAAGTATCAATACAGGTATGGAAACCTGGATTTGTATACCACTAGGTATCCTCCTGAAATTAATCTACAAGATGAATTATACAATATACAATATTCATCAAATGTTTTAATTGTTAATACCTTGACGAGTTAATACCATCTTGTCTGCATACTCTGGCCACTTATATATATTTCTACACCTGTACTATTATTTGATATATGGCAAAAGAATGATCTAGGTTGTATAAACGCTTTAGGATTTCTATTTGAACATAGGTTCTTAAAAACTTATAAGCAAATACAGATTTCAGTAGGAGGATGTCATTTTGGCTTCTAGCATTTTACTGAAAAAGAGAAGTGGCTTTATCTTGCTGATATTCATGCTGATAAAAACAAGAAAAGCATCATATTTTGAATTGTGAATTTTCATCCGTGCAGATGTGGTTTTTATATGCCCATTTAAAATGGAAATCTTTATTAATGTCATGGGGTTGACTGTCTGGCTGAACATCAACAGTATTTTGTCTTTAGTTAAATATATATTGACCTTAGAAAACAATTTCAACCTCAGACTTTGTCCTCCGTCAACATCGTTTCTTAGGTTGACATTTATAACCATGTGTGGACTTCATCAGCATGCTATAGTTGTATACAGTACACATGTAACTTGGAGAAGGTTGAGTATCATGTACAGAAATCTAGTCTCCTGCACCATTACTATAATGCAGTGTTATTCTTGCTATTTCACCTACATTTATCCATCTTGCATCAATTTTAACATTTTAAGTGATAATATAAGGGTCACTTGTATCACTGTGACAGATTTAAGGCTAGGAGATAAGGTATAATATGATACTGTTGTTAATCCTGTAATTAGTCCCACCCATCAGTAATACCAGAGGGGACGATAGTTTTCATTCTGTCAGTCCGTGTGTATAACTTTGTACGAGGCATATCTCATCAATTGTGTCACCTAGAATTTGTTTGCAGTACGTACCTTGTGGGACAGCAGAGTTTGTGCAGGGATGGGGGGGGGGCTACGGATTTGTTATGTCAGATCCTGATCTGGAATCTATAAAATGAGTACATTTGATACAGCTGGTCTGAAGTCTGTGTCTCCAGGCATTTCCTGAGTATCAATTATGTAATAATACACGGTTGAGATTTACAGTGTTGTACACCTGTCAGGTGTGACACCAGCTTAACAAGAAAATAAAATTACTAGGAGCATGAATGGTCAGACACAAAACAAAGTTGTAGGAACATGGAGTATTAGAGGAACATAATGATCTGAGTAATCTCATGATCAGGTTACTTTCCTTATGGTATTCAGTATACAGATCGAGGCTCTCCCAGGTTATTTTCATACCTAATCCATGTACATGTATAGATGTTCCTCCAGAAATCATTATCTGAAAGTTTCACTGTCAGAGATATGCAGTTTCACTTGTAAAATTCTTGCCTGCAGAAAGATTTTGAAAAATGCTACTAACTATAGCCTGACCTGTATATTGAAATTTTGAAACCTTGACAAAAATCTACTTGTCCAGGGTGTTAGGCTAGTGAAATTATACATCTTTGGGCAATAAGTAATCAGGTAAGCAGATAGGGAAGTTATTATGCAAGTGATCAAAAATTTCACTCGCTAATTCTGAACTCATTTGCAAAACTTGAATGAACCCCAGAACAAATAAAGCAGTAAAAAGATACTCACAATGACAGACAATCAATCAATGATGTGTAGGCCTAGAGCTACAAGGACATCTTTTGGACAACATATTTGCTAATATCGCAAAATCAAAATTAAGATCTTCTTGCAGCAAATTAAGCTTGTGAGTGAAGGATATTTATGCTACATACATGTATTCATAAAATTACCATGGATTTTGCTAGTATGTGTGAGTTTCTAATCTTGGTGTTTAGGACGTAAAGATTATCACTGTTTGCACCTCCTTCAGTAAGCGGTGTACTGTACATGTATACAGTGTTATTACTGCATGTTTTCAGTATACAATTGTTTCATGGCTATTTGAGGAACAGTCAAAACTTTCATCCCGACGTAGGGGGAAGCCCTGGGGAACTGTTTGCCCGAGGCCGCTAGGCCAACCGAGGGATTCCCCCTACCGAGGGATGATAGTTTTGACTGTTCCCAAAACAAGAGGCCCATGGGCCTAAACGGTCACCTGAGTTAACAGTATTTATTTTTGTTGTTGAAATATGTACCAATTTGAGTAAAAAATAGTATAATGTTAACTTAACTTTGTCAGGACCATGAGCTGATCATTCCTAGACCAATTTTAAGTGAGATCGGCCTATTAGAACTTAGTAGCAAAATAGCGGCCATGGCAGCCAAATTGTATTTCTGATTGACCCGAAAAATAACAACACTTTGTCAGGACCATGAGGCGATCATTCCTACCAACTTTCAGTTCAATCGGTCCAGCAGAACTTGACTTTAAGTTTGAAATAGGTTTTCAAAATGGCGGCCGTGGCGGCCATATTGGATTTCTGATCGACCCGAAAAATAACAACACTTTGTCAGGACCATGAGGCGATCATTCCTACCAACTTTCAGTTCAATCGGTCCAGCAGAACTTGACTTTAAGTTTGAAATAGGTTTTCAAAATGGCGGCCGTGGCGGCCATATTGGATTTCTGATCGACCCGAAAAATAACAACACTTTGTCAGGACCATGAGGCGATCATTCCTACCAACTTTCAGTTCAATCGGCCCAGCAGAACTTGACTTTAAGTTTGAAATGTAAAATGTTAACGGACGACGACGGACGAAAACGGATAGCAATACGTCACTTGAGCTAAAGCTCAGGTGACCTAATAACCATGAAACAATTGTTTTATTACCAAATAAAAATTAGTATCAATGCTGCATGCAATGTTGCCATTGCTTCAACACTGAGTCGCGATCACCGAAACGCTTGAACGGGGCTCTCGAGGGGGATTTCTGCGCATCGAATTCGCGCCGGGTAACAGTTCGCTCTGACGGGAAAACAGTTTTGACTGTTTCACCCCTACAGCCGAAATTGGACAAAAGGCCAGAAACAGTCAAAAATAACTAATTATAATTTATATAGACTATTGGGTAATAATAGAGAGATATTAATCTAATTAAGTAATGACATTATGCGTATAATTATGAATGTTGTTCAAGGTAATCTGTATGGAAGTTCCTAGTAATTTCCCAACCCAGCCAGCTACCATTATTCACGGAGGAGTGTTTAGATAGTAGAAAAGTATATTTTCTAATGTAATGATTACATGAAATCACAACAAATAAAGGATAATATCAACATGGTATTGTTACATGTATCATATAGTTATGCCAGCAGAATGTTGTATTTTCATTAGATGACATTACCAGACAGTTGTATGTAGATTTTGATAATCTAGTTTTGACATTGACATCATGCACACACCATTTCTATTCAATATCAATATATTCTCATATCCTGAAGTCATGTTTTCTTCAAAATCTAAATGCAGAGATCCAACTTCAAAAAACTGAATTTAATTTATATATTATATGCACTGAATATAGCTAAATGAAAGATGTTTGAAAATTGCTTTTGTGAATGATAAAAATTGGAACATTTATCATAACTATAAAACCTAATAAATGAACACATCAAGATGAAGGGATGGCTATGCAATTTGTACTGAAGAATCCATATATGTAAACACTGCTGTGGTAAATACCAACATACATGGCCATTTTCATCTTGTATGGTCGCCAGATTTATTGTGTGTAAAGAAAATCAGCTTGGGCTAAGTTAAATCAATACTGGAGGATCATCGCTGTAGGGGCATTATAGGACGATTTGTAAAACAGCTGGAGGATTTATCAATGTTGTTCTATATGTAGAGGCGGCAGACACGTAATAGCAAAGTCATGTTCAATATTTATCTTTAATCAATAATTATATACTCTGTTGTATTGCCAGCCGGTAAATGATAAACGCTACTTAAGATACACGCTGCTGGTGTGGATCAAGTGGCATCTATCACAAACCACACCCATTATGATATTCATGTGTGAGCATTATTTCAAATTATAGTGAGATGCAGTTTGTATATTTCTCCTGTCTAATATAATAATTCCAGAGATACTGTGTTTGAAATAAGATTTCATGAAAATATATAGAATGTTTAGTGGTTGCTCAGTGAAAACTATATATAGAGTGAAACCTGTCTAATCTGACAGCTTGCATTTGTGGGACACAACATACTGGTCAGATTAGACAGGTTAAGTCTAATATCCTGTGAGAAACAGTATAAACTGTATGCTAGAATATACAAGACTTCTTCTTTGCACTTTTGCATAATATGTTGATGGTCGTTGAAAGAGGGTGTCAGAATTTTGAGATTTAAGAATCATAGTTTAGCAGTACATTTTCTGTGTGTGAGAAAAACCAGTAATTTGATGAGTACATATACAATGTATTTGAAAATACCATATGTGCAAAGCTTTAAAAATTAGTGAAAGTATTGAAATATTTTCCGCTTCCTGATCATTATAGCTACCTTTGGAGTCTTTTTTATTTAACTACATGCATGTACACAACAATATGAGACAGAACCTGCATTCACATAAAATTATTCAATATGTCATCATCAATAATGGCATTATATATATGCATGGTTTGAGGCCTATGCCAGGTACTGGCTGCAGTTTGATGGTTTCTCTCGGAGTCTCCAAGTACTCTGGTTTTCCTCAACTTCCAAAACCTGTCTCGTCCTAAAATGGCCATAGCAGTTATTAGGATATAAAACATAAACAAACCAGAATAACAGCATTATTGAGATAATTGATTAAGTATGTGTACATGTTGTTTAGTCATATTATCTGCTCAAGAGACCAGCCCTATTTGGCAAAACTAGCTAGCTTGTATGTAAGAAATCATTCCTGCATTAATACAATCTCTAACATGACCATTCCTATTAAGAGACTACTTTCCTTTTGAGCTTAATTACTTGGGGTACTCTTACTACACTTATTGTAACCATCAAAACAGTCATCACAATTATAGTGTAGAATGGCTGACTCAATGGTTGAACATTTTTCATGTTTATGTTTTTCACTCGTACTGCTCAGCACTCCTGTAAAATATCAATATTTCTCACCACTTGTGAAAAAAACCTGTTATTTACAAGTGAACAAAAAGTAAATAACATCAGCATAATTCTCCTGTTATCAATAGCAGATGTTTGGTTGCTCTACAGGGAAATCCAAGAAAAGAAATATCTCTGTGAAACCAGTAATACAGTATTCCTGAATACGTAGAGGTTTTCCAATTTTACGTGTTTGATGTTTATTAATGTATAATTCTATAACTGGATCCTTGTTAAAGCTAGGTTTTGTTTATACAAGTTGATTTTAAATGTAAAGTTCATTTAATTTAGTTAGTTGTGTAATTTTCAGTGATTGTTATATTTTCAGATAGAGGAAAGCCTTGAAAAACTTGAATTACAGGTGGAATTGGAGTTATGGTTTTCAGAGGAAGAAAGTGGGTAAGTGATTTGTGTGAACATGAATAGATTAATGCAGTTTAAATTGAGGATTTAAATGAATTTCTTTTCAACCAAAATTTAATAAAAACTTCTGTGTAAAGAGTACAACATTACAGGGATGTACAACGTACTCCACTAGCCCACTGCCAAGGACTAGCCGATTTCATATTGGGGCTAGACAATTTTTTCCAATGTTTACAATGAAAATATAGGTCTGGCAACTAGAATATTTCAAAATTAACCTGCCGGCTTATTAATAAGTATTATAAATATGAAATCATACACCTCTGCATTATTAGCATATCCCTATCGTTAAGGTGAAATATGGTGCTGTTGGAACCGGTACCATAGATCTAGTTTTGTAGATGACATATAATGAAGGTATATGTGGCATGAAAGAGTAAATTTAGACCCTTTCCTATTCTATCACTTCCTATGTTTTGTTATTTTTGTATTGGTTAGAAATCTTAAGACCCTTGGATTAACTGAATCATATTCCACTTTTCAAAAGTGTCCAGACATCTGATAAAATTATTGTTCAAGTGTTAACATTTCATTGGCGCTTGAATGAAAATCCGAAATGGCCTATATTTAGCCTCATTTTGACTTTCATCATCTAATTGGTAAGTTCTGTGAATGAAGTTGGAGACTCCATGGTTGTTTTTACATTGTTTCTTACCAAACTTATCAGTCTTTCCTCTTTTAAGACCAATCATAATCCAAGGGGGCTACTTGCATAGGCTGAGACATTATAATATAAATTAAGTGTCAAATTCTAAAGGGGTATTGTCCAATGGTTCTGTTTCAGGCCTCAAGGCCTACATGAAAAGATGGAATGTGTGTCCCAGCGTTCCCTACATCTTCACTTCAGTCCAACGAAGGGGCTACATCACCACATCCCAGTCCTCTTTGACTACTTCCACCTGTGTGCCCTGGAAACCACCGTCCATGGAACCCTCATCGCAATACACCAACCCTACATTAGGTAAGGACCCTGAGATTGATGTCACAAGCTCTTGGAGGTCAGGAATAATTCAGCAGCTGTTTAATTCAAAAAATTATTAGTTTTCTAAAGTATAGACACGGACACTGCCCACAACAAGACACTCAACACATAAAATTTATGTTGCTATATATATATGGGTCAAAGAAGTAATATAGACGGTAAAATCCCATATAACACTGGATCCTAATGGAGGTATGTATATATATGTACATCATTCAATGTACAGTAAATAGTGACGACTGTATACTTAACTCAGTGACTTTGATATAAACTAGTCCTGCATTATTAATACTTAAATTTGTTATCTGTTGAAAGGAAGCTTTGTGATATTGATAGTAATCCACCATGAAATCAATGTTTATTGTAAATTCTAATTCACTTACTGGCGTACTGAAATCCTGACCATGTGTTACGTATTTATATTGTTGGTTGCAGTGCAACTTTTGATAGTTTGTTGTAGGTTTTGATTCACTTGTTTTTGAATAGAAACATGACTGGTTGTGCTGTAATTAAGACCCTGTGTTATAATTGTTGTATGTTATACATAGTAAACTTTCGTTCTTTACTACAGTGTCCCCAGACCTCAAAAGTCCAACAAACCAGCACCAGAGCCTGCCACATTAGAGATGGTGTATTTTGGGAGTAGAACCATCTCGGGGGTAAGTTTGTAATTAATTGTAAACAGCAAATGATAAATGGAAGTTGCTGAAGGTGAAGTTATTCATTATACATTACAAATGATTATTAGTCCCCCCTGATATTAATGGAGAGAACTATTCTGTCTTCGCATATTGCAGAGTTATCTTCTCTTGTGAGCAGGTATTGATTGTTATGTAATTTTTTTGTGAGAGTAAAGTCATCAATTTTTGAGAAAACAACTTAATTTTCTCACACAAACCAATGACGTACCAATCAATACCTGCTCACAAGAGAAGATAACTCTGCAATACGCAAAGACGGAATAAGTTTGTCACTCGTCTGTCAGTCAATCTGTTACTCTTTCCAGGGCATATCTTGTATAATGTTGCCTACAATTGCCAAATTTGTAAGTAGTAATAATAGTCTTTATTTATACTAGATGACAAAATTGAGTCAACGACTCGTCTTACATTTGGTCAAGTAATATAAATACCTGTAGTGACAATGGAGTGTCATGTACTGAAATTTGGCCTTTTGAGTAACTATATGCAGATCTAGATCGAGCTGTAATTATTGGGTAACCTTGCTTTGCTTTGTCCAGGGCATACTGCATATACTCCATCATCTTATAATTTTGTTATATGTACTGAGACCAGGCTACCTGCCAAAGTATATCAGTTTTAATCCCGTGTTTAGTTTTAATACCAAAGTTTGTTGGTGGGGAACCAAATTTAGTTGGTGAGGGACGATTAATTGCTTGCAACACCATTCCCTGTTTTCGTATGTATTTTGTGCTTATTTTACAGGAGCCTGTGTTTAGTGATACCATCAAGATGCATAATGCCTACAATGTACACAAGAAGCTGTGCACAATCTTGCTGTCCACATTTGAATCTCTACAATCCACATTTCAGCTGTATCTATCCAAAATCTCAGGATCTCTATTTAAACTAGGTTTGTAATCTGAAATTTTGTAGCTTTATGTTGAGGATATATGATATCTAACATTCTCAAAAAAAATTGAAGTTTCAAACTCATAAAATCATATATTAATCAAAATTGATTTTAAATTCTTACTTTGAGACACATTTAACTGTTGAAGATTTCACTGATAATGAACAGTCTCATATATAAATCCAAATAATTTACTTTCTCTCCTTAACTTGCTCCAGGTTATTGGGAATTAAAAAGATATGCAAGGGAGATAACTAAAACTTAAATTGCAAAAAGAAATGGTTAGGAGGAATGAAACCTTAAATTGCTTATGTTATTTATGATAGTATAAGGAAAAGATTCTTTTTGGAAAACTATTAGTTTATTTTATTAAGTGGCTTGTTTATAAATAGCTATAAGTTAAGCCATAACTCATTTTCGACATGACACAAAAGCTACAGTAATGTGAACAGGACATTGACACAGGTTTTTGTTGTATTTCACAGAGCAGAAAAACTGTCATGTATGGCTGGAGACCTTAGTTAATAACTTACAGGTATGTTTATATGTGTCAAGATTTAACGGATATCCAATCAAACAATAAAAGTTAAAATAACTTTTTCTTAAGTTTGAATAATGGATCGCTAATTCTAACAAAAGAACAGCAGAAATATATTTATATGAATATACATAAATTTTGAAATGAAACATATTTTGCTAGACAAACTGGAAGTTGACTTGAACATTAAACATATCATCATGTATTTGAACACTTACTTTAAACATTGTGAACATTGAATGTATCAGAAGTGTACTTGACACTCTGTTGATAACCTTACTGTACTTGAACATTGAACATATCAATAGTCCTACAAACCTGGTACTTATTGTCCACATGACATTAATTGATCTCCTGTTTATAATATGAACATGATTGTTACTCAGAACTTTGACAATGAGGAGGATCTACTACAGACAGCCACCACAGACATCACCCAGCTGTGTGCGGAGAATGTGATACTGTGGACACAGTTCCTAGAAATTGTCTCCCTTGATCAATCTGTGATGCATTACCTGGCTAAGGAACACCACACAGCCAGGGTTTGTAAACCTTCGTATTGAGGAGTTATTAGTTTGTTATGGCTGTTCTATATATAAATATCAGGAGATGGAGGGGTTTTGTGGAAGGCAGAGAGGCACTTATAATTAATAATGGTTTAGGGTTTGGTTTGGTTTGGTTTAGTATTGTTTAATGTCCTATCAACAGCTATGGTCATTTAAGAACGGCTTCCCCTGTGAGCAAGATGCATGCGTGTAGTGTATGCGTGTGTGGGAGGCTGCGTTATGTTTGTGTTCGTCTCCTTGTGATAGAGCTGAACTGATGTCGACTTTAAAGTGCTACCTCACTGAAACATACTGTCGAAGACACCCAGCAGGACACCCCTCCAGGTCACATTATACTGACAACGGGCGAATCAGTTGTCCCACTCCTAAATTGCTGAGCGTTAAGCAGGAGTAGAAACTTCCATTTTTACGGACTCTGGTATGGCTCGGCCAGGGGACAGAACCCAAAGCCTTCCTCACAGGGGCAAATGCTCAATAAATGCCAAAAGTGAGGCATTGTCAAGGGAGTCATCAGGAAGAAGAAAGTTGTTAAGAAAGAAAGAAGAGAAAAGATAAGATCTCAAATTTAGTCGCCTCTTACGATCATGCAATGGGGGCAGCAGATACAATTCTTACGCCCTAGCTACCTCCAGGGACTCAAAAGTAATTGTTAATATTTTTATCATGAGTCCCTGATAAAAAAAAAATCATATCAGGATAGTCTTGCGGGAATAATTTTTGTCACCATTTCACAGGTCATATGAATATGATTTTATACAATTATAAAATGACACTCATAAAAATGATCTGCACAAATGTATAATTTTATAGTCATAATGTCTACTTGAGTATTAATTATATCATATCCATGTTCAGTAGTCTTGGTTCCTTTATTTAAACACCTTAATTAGCCACTAAAATGGCACTGTCATTGATTCCAATCATGATAACTTGCAAATGGTAACAAAACTGCCATGGGATATTTTTCCCAAAATACATTGAATGCAATGATATCTCAGCATGATATACACCGATTTATTAATGGTGATTTTAAATTGAAAGTGAGACCAAAGGGACCTTAATGTCTCTGGTACAGTTACATTGTGAAAATTGTCAAAATACTAGTTACCAAGGGTATGTAACCAGAACCTCTTCAGTGTCAAGACTTTTTCAAAATCTGGCTCGGGAAAATAAAGATAACCAGGTTACATTTTTGGCCTAATCAGGTTGGGGCAGTGTTCATGGTGTTTTTATACCCTAATAAGAGTGTGTCTTTTTGTTTGTAGGTTAAACGATTTGCTGAGGGATTTTTTACTCATGATTATCCAAAACCTGAATGCCTCTCCTGTTATGAACCAAGGTATAAGAAATGAAGAGTTGAGTGTTGCATGGGTTAAAAAAATAGGTATCCTTCTGAATTAGTAACAAAGGAGACTCGATACATTTTCATGTAAAAGATAATTTTAAGGGAATGATGCCATTTTACTTTTTCATTTTTGCAAAATGCATTAAATTAATTATTTAAAAGTCCTGTGTTGTTTTTGATTTATAGAGTAATTGACATTAATATGCTTGCTGTCTATAGAATCAAAATTGTAGCAGAAATCATATATGAGATATAAAAAACCTTTAGAACAATCTTCAGTATACTACAAGTTCAATTGAGCCTAAAAACAAGGGCCAACTAAAACTGAATTCAAGAACCATGAATATTAATGACCTTATTCATGAATTTTCATTTTTGCTATCCGGTTTTCCAAAGGTAACAAAACTCCTGAAATCCATGAATATTCCTTAAGTTTATGTTCCTGCAGTAAATTATTTAAAAAATCTTTTACAATACTAAGTTCATGACTTTTCATCAAGCATACAAATTTTGGTACTTTACTTTAATGGCTGATAAATTCTGTCATATTTAAGTATGGGGGATCTGGATATTCTAACCAAGGGTGTAGAATTTGGATCAGAATCGAGGCTTTGCTGATCGAGGTTCTGACACCAATTCTGCACCTCTTAACAAAACTTGGGTAAAACAGGACATATGCAATGCAAATGCAACTTAAAATTTTGAAAGAGTAGAACAAAGTATGGTAACGTATACTGTAGATCTACTTCAAATTTAAAGATCCATGTAAGATCTTGTAAAACAAGAAGTGTGAAAAAAACCCAGATTTATTTCATAATTTCTTCAATTAAGCTTTGTATATGAGAATCGATATGGAATAGGAAAAAAGTTATGTTCAATATTTTTGATTTGTTGCATTCTTTATTATTGAATTTAAATTGTGTATTCTGTATCTATAGCTATCATGGTCATGCTGATCTGGCCAACATGGTCCGTGATTCACAGTATTTCCGGAGCATTCCAGCCCTGAGTGTAGAGTGTACAGAAATGGATGGTGATAGTGACACTGTTCCGCTCATATTTGAAGATATCTACTGTGACCATATACCCATGACTCTAGGTAGGTACTGAATGATAGCTATCACTGACATTGGAAGGTAATGTGATAGTTCTCCACTTACCAGGAAATACATAGCAGGAACTGTTAATAACATTCTAATCATGATAGTCTGCATGACATTGAACTTCTGTCATTCTGTCAGAATAACAAAGTCTCTACATTATTGTTTATACTACCTTTACTGCAAGGGTGTACAGTTTTATGTTCAGAGTACTTTACCAACCAGCAAGCATATTTGAAAAAAAATGCTAGTTTGTAAGTATCAAAATTTTCACATGCCCTGATAAAAAATATACTAGCTCTAAGCATCGTAAGAGTGGAATTGCACAACCGAGTTACATAGTTTTCTTCTTTCAAAAAGAGTTCTTAGTTTCACTGCAAATCCAGTAAAACCAGTAAAACTTAGTTTCGCTGCACAACCAGTAAAACGTCTTCATGAATTGTGGTATTTCAGACTTCTTTTGATTAATTGATGAAAAAATAGAGGTTTTGATAAATAATACTTGGGTACTCTGAATTAATCATAACAGAAAATATAAAAAGATTTTCAGACATTCCTTGTATCTCGAGCTCAGGTATGATCATTTTCCATGGGAGATAAATCAGTCACAGTTAACTTTAATCTGACACCTTTTCATATATATAAATGCAAACAAAATATTTGGTAAGATAAGAAACAAAAAATGCATAATGAAGATTTAAAAAACTTGGTGCTGAGTGTTTTAAGTTATTTTGCTCATTGATTTTTGCACTTTCTCACTTAAACTAGTACTGAAAGTAATATATTGAGATGATGTGGAAATGATTGAATTTATGGACAAATTGAACTTTATATATATCTCCAGTATTTTGTAAATCTACAATAATTGTAGAATTATAGTGATAAAACATATTATGTTGAAATAAAAGAAAATTTGATAGACAAATTATTTGTAATTTTATTCATGGAGAGGTGCAGATTTCCGAAACGAAAATGAGAAAACTTTTGCATGAAAGGTGTAGGGAAATGATGCTGCATGCTAGCTATTTTGCTTCCCCTAGAAAATGTAAATCATATGTTTTACTTGCTTAAAGTAATTGACAGCCTGATCTCAATCAAAGATATATGCATGCTGGTGATATTCTGCCACACAGATGAAAGTGAAGCATTTCATATAATTAAATCAAAACCTGTCTAATCTGACATTCTATGAAACACAATATTAATTGATCAAACAAGACAGTTTGTCAAAAAAACAGGTCTTATTTGGTACTTTTTCACAGGAAATTGGATACAATATATACCAATGACATGTTATATTTTACAGGATTTCAAATCCCTTTCGTCAGATTAGACAGGTTTCAATAAATAAAAGATACATGTTGAGCATTTACATGTGAACTTTGACCTCTGTAAGTGGACTCCCCCTGTGTCAGCAAGCATGACCTATTGTAAAGAAGCCCTTCTATCCTCTCTTATGTCCTAGCACATGTTTATGTTATGATGACCAAAGACAGAACATACTATTCCATTGATGGTAATTCTGAAATCAAACCTAGTTAGCAGCCAAATACAGGCTGCTTCCCCAGGCTAAAAAGTACTTTAATTTTACCAAAACAAAGATAAAATTGGGAACAACTTCCCAATTTCAATAAAAAATAATGCTATATTTTCCCAAATCATGTAGGAACAGGCTGATTTAGGCTGGAAAATCAAAGCAAAATGGTAATGAAATAAAAGGATATTATCATGCAGATAAGGAAAATACTGATTTTTAAAAAAACATACAAATATCTTATTTAAGAGGGCTTGGAAATTGGGAAATTACAGTACATATTTGTTTTTCATTGATTCAGATAGGGTCACCTAGGGCTAAATGTGAGCATCCAGCGGGTACAATAGAATCATACCTGGGTATCATTACCATTCTCAATTCATCTGTGTACACAGGTACATGTATAAACACTGAAACTTTTATGGAGAGGCAAGTTTGCTCTGACATGATCAATTGTGCCTAAAAAAAATTCCCGTTTACTCTTATGCTTGTGCCAGAGAATTTTTCGTTTCAGCAGTTTAGATTGATTTGAGACTTAAATAAGAAATGTCTTAAAAATTATGATAGCATAAGTATTTGGAATTTGAAGTTTAACAAACTTATTTAAAAGTAAAAGAAACTATTCAGTTGAGGTAACCCAGAGTATTTTTTTAGTCCAAAAAGAAAATGGGTATTTTTTTTTATTTATTGCAGTCATTTGACGAATAATTGTGTTTCTTTTTCAATAGTGTTTTGACTGATAATCCACGAAAATATCAATGCACGGAGCCAACTAATTTTAAGATCCAAATGATATATTTCCACACATGGTTAGTGTTATTGCAAGTTTTTAAGTCAGAGGTAATTTTGTGTGCTGTTTTCATCACCAACCCACAGAGCGAACCCAAAAGAAGGCTCTATTGGAACTGTTTCAAACAATCAACCCCTACAAAAGTGTAAATGGGGCCCAACAAAAGGGTGTAGGTGGTGGTAAGTAGCCAGCTCGGTCAACACTATATTTACAAACATTGTCTGAATGTGTGTTTTGATTTTACTCTCATCTGCATGTTGTGTTCCCAATTTGTATTCAACCTAAATTTCTTAGCTGTCACAGATACCATATTTGCCATAATGAGTGCCTTTCCCTACCTTTTTTGGTGGTTAAAAGAACTGTTCATGTTGATTTCTTCCTCTATTTCTGGGCCCTCTTAACATCTAGCTTGGGATCAGGATTGATTTTTTTTTTTATTGACCATTATTAGGAACATCAGTTAATTTTTGTCAAGTATCAAATATTCTTTAACAACTCAAATACTGACAATACTGTATACTAAACAAGTTAAAAAATATCTCAGATGCTGTAACTTGATTGATATAATTGTCCATTGCATGTGGAGCATCAAAATATTTTACTTTCAATACTTTAAAAATAGTGCCCCGTAAACCAGTACCTTGGCATTTACAGTGAATATGGTACAATATTATACAAATGTAACAAACTCACAATATCATGACTGATTTATTTTAACAGAAGGTCAAAGCTTGCCTCCGGTTATAAATTTCTGGAATTTGGATTTGTCATTGATGAATATTGTATTATTCTCCTGTGACAAATAGCATAAGACGTTCTGATCTACCCCCTGTAGATTTATCAAATTTATTCAAATCACCCTTCATACAAGGTCAGTGGTCTGTCATTCTGTCCATCAATTCTGAAACAATTCTTGTTAGCACTATTTTCAGGAAGTACTGGAGGGATTTTTCTCAAATTTCATATGAAGGTTTACAATGGTACTAAGTTATACTTATCAAAGTTTGGTACTGATCAGAAAAACAAAATGGCCGACAGGTGGCCATCTTTAATTAGGGCCCCGTATCGGAGATACGGGTGCCCTATAGTAATCCCTCTGTCTGTCTGTCTGTCCGTCCACAAATTCTGTTCCTGGCTGATCCCTTTGGTATTTATTGACCGATGTACATGAAACTTGGTCAAGATGTTCAGTTCACAAAAATACACATTGAGGCAAAAAATCAAGGTCAAAGGTCAAGGTTAAATTTTGTACCTTTTCCCTGATGAACAATTTGTTATGATATCAAGAAGCAAAGTTGGTCGTAATTAAAGAATAAGTCAACTGACCAAAGGTCAAGGTCGTCGGGTCAGGGGTCAAGGTCAAATTTTCACTGATGAACAATTTGTTATGATATCAAGAAGCAAAGTTGGTCGTAATTAAAGAATAAGTCAACTGACCAAAGGTCAAGGTCATTAGATTCAAAGGTCAAGGTCAAGTTTTGTATTTTTCCCTGATGAACATTTTGTTATGACTTTATGAAGCAAAGGTGTTCAGAACTTAACACCGAGTCAACTGACCTTAGGTCCAGGTTATGGGGTCCAAAGGGTCAAGGTCAAGTTTTGTATTTTTCACTGATGAACAATTTGTTATGATATCAAGAAGCAAAGTTGGTCGTAATTAAAGAATAAGTCAACTGACCAAAGTTCAGGGTCACAAGATTAGTGGTCAAGGTCATTTGGGTCCAAAGGTCAAAGACAAAGTGGATCTCTGACTTTGACCCTGGCTCTTGATGTAGGAGGTATATCAGGTGAAATAAAACAAATCAAAGCTAACAAATAAGTATTGCACCGGAATTTACATTTCTGTTAGCCTAGCAAATATGGAGGTGGAAGGAAACAAGACTCGCATCATAGTACATGTAAAATGTATATTTTTCTTCCTTGCGATTCTTTTTGAAGTCCAAATGTCAAACGTCAAGCTCAGCTATATGGGCAGATTGCTTCTTGATGATTATGGGGGATATATTGCCACAAGACGGGGCCCTTACTGACCTGTCAGTGTTCTAGTTTTGATAATTAAAGTTTTCAAAGTTTTCTTAGAAAGTTTTTGAGGGATCTCAAATTAAACCTGAAGGTTCCTCATGGCCTCTAAAGATGCATCTGTCGGCAATCTTGAGTTTTAAGAATTCATGTTTGTTATAGCTATTTCCCAGAAAGTACTGGAGGAATGATGGGGGCCAAGATCCCTCTAGGACCTCTTATATGTTTTAGTTTCTGAAAGCCATAACGTTGTTTCTGATTGTGAGATTAATTAGAACATCAGTTCTATATCGGTAGCCATGGAATATCATCACCTGATACAGTGATGGATGCCAATTTTCAGTATGATATTAGAAAAAAATAAATGGGGTATTTAGCTTGGCAGTGAGATAAAGAAACCTTAATGTTTTTACTGCAGTGGCAAAACCTATAGCTAATCTAAAGCTATCTCATGGCAAAATGAGCCAAGTATATAAGCTTCATACCAGGACAAATAGGGTACCGTATATGTAATTCATTAAAAGTGCTGGACCTTTAATAATGATTCATTAGAGCACTGACACCTCTTATAACATATTCATAAATCATGTCACTTTATAATATTCCAACACATAACACATATATTTGTTGTTTAGTCCAAAATGACAGTGAGAACTTTGGTCTTTCCAAAATGGCAGACCTTCCTTATTGTTCAGATTTCTGGGGGGGGGGGGGGACAAATCTAAATTTACACAATTTGCGCACCGCTGCCTATGAAATTCAATTTTGACCAGAATTGTGGGCAAGTTTCACAAGTTTTCACAGTATCTTCAATTACAATGACTTTGTGATTTTTTGTGCCTGCTTAAGATTTGTGAATATATGCCTGTTGTAAGTTGATGTTTTTTGACCTGTGTGATCCTGCATGTTTCGTGACCCTTGACCCCTCAGTAACAGCAGCTGATGAAATGGACATACCAGGTTTGATATGTATTTAACCAACATAGTACCCTTATCCCTTCACACACAGTCCTGCAATCCTACTACATTCATAGGGTTCCATGACTCATTGGCCTAATGCTGTTACCAACTAGTAAGCTATGTACCTTTCCGTGACTTGCAAAGTTGCACTGGTTATGGTCGCTGTCATTTTAACTAACTTCACTTCCGAGATCATCAAATAGACGTGGTGTGTTCGGATGTCTTGTACAGAGAAGGGCCATAGAAACCACTTAATCAGGGCAGTAGCATCATTGTAATCATGAGGCTAACGATCTTTGGTATCTACAACTACTAAACCTACATTTAGCTGCACACATATCCTCTGTACCATGGTCCTAAGCTGATGCTGGTCCATCACTTGTGCATCCTCACATACATTGCCACCTTAAGCACCCTTGGGTGTAGGGGAACCAATTTTGTATAAACAGTGTGTCTGACCCCCCTAGAGGCAGAGAGGGAAATAGAGGTAAAAATTAAAATATTTCTTCTACCATAGGGATTAAGGGATTGTATCCTAATTTAGTCTGGAGCATCCTTGGGTCAAGGGGACTCAATTTTGTACAATTGGTGGGTATGACCCCCTTAGAGCATAGGGGTGGGACTCCGTTTGAAGTTTGTTCTCGCTATATCTCAAGTACTTAATGGATCTTTCTGAAATTTCATATGTACTTACAGCACCTACCATGGAGTGCTATATCTTTACTTCATACCAATTATTTTAAACATATATTCAGGTGAGCGATACAGGCCCTCTGGGCCTCTTGTTTTTGATAAGATATCTGTTTGTGTTCAGTTGTAAATTAATCATAATTTTTTACAGATTTATATGCCTGATCACTAGCCTATTCATTTAGGCAATTTACATACCACTGTACCATGTGCAAACCTACAATTTATCTTCACGCTTAAATCTACAATTCACATACACCCAAACCTCTACAAGTCTGCAATTTATCTACATTTTGGCTATATTTGATTTACACATGCACTGTAATTAGCCAAAACTAGCTTGACTCTTCATAAATGTTGGCTATAGAGTTCAGAAATATATGTCTAGGGGAGATTCATGGTCATCTCTGATGCTGAATATGTACATGTATTGGGAATCTTGTTAGATTACTAAAGACCCATGCATACAGCTGTATACATGCAAATCTCATCAGCTGTCCCCGTTGGTCCTGTGTGTAAAATTTAATGTGGCTACTTGTGTTGTTCAGTGCATGTACTAGGCATTCTGTGTGTTGTGTTTTGTCGTAAGAAATTCCATCTAGAAAATATCAATAAACCATGATCCGAGTTACAACAGTTTTTGTATTTTTGATTGAACACAACATGAAATTAATAGAAATCTCTACCTTTCCACAGGACTTTTTAAATCAATTGATATTGTTTGTACAATATTTTGCGAAGTTTTTGCAAATACTTGAGTTCATATGATGATCAAGACGATATTTTCATATTGATATAACAGGCACTACTGGAGGGGACTATAGGTTTGTGCTCCTTCTTTCAGTCTGTACATCACTTTGTTCAGACATACCTCAAAGATACTTTTGTAACCTACAATTGGTTCTATGTGTCCCATGTCCACTTTGCCAGTGTACAGAGTTGTGGCCCTTTGAACATTGTTGATACCAACATTTGTCCAGGGGTATATAGGGGACCATGGATTGCTTGCAGTACTTTGTCTTGTTATATATAGATGTAATATTTGTGAAATATTCTAATTGTGGATTTAATCCTCTTCCCAAATAATCTGAAAATAATCTCTTGCAAAAATGAAGTGATTTGCATTACCCTGGTACAAATGTATTGGTAAAGTGGAATTTCTCGCATGAGGAAATTTTGGTGTGTTATGACCCTTCAAACTGATTGCTGTGTGGAAATATTTACGTTGGCAATGATTCTGAAATAAATCTCTATAATGATACATATATAAACCACATATCTAGATGAAATCGTGTGTGGATACTTTCATCCAATTATACGTAATACAAAAAATGCCAGCATTTCCTCACTGCGCTAATTTTTACTTTTACAGTATATAGGGACTTGATCAATTTAATCTGTTAATGATATATACAAAATACTTGTTTTCATCCCCCGAAAAATGTTAAACTCCATCATATTTTTATATTCTACCTTCTAAATGTTTTTTACAGGCTATAATATAAATTGTATTGTTGAACTTGATAAAAAAGAAAGCCCAAAAAACTAAATGTAAAGTGAATCAGACATATACCAAAACCTAGATTCAATCAGTAAGTGCCAACTTATTGATTTAATCATTGACTGTTTGCGTACTTTCAGATATAGCCCGTGATAGACCCTACAGTGCCTCATCAAAGAAAGGAGAAAAAGTTGAAAAGCAGTCCTACAGAAAGACAGAGCCTCCTTTATCTAGAAGTAGCAGTCAAGATTCTCCACAGCTCAAGTTCAAGCACAAAAAGAAATTCATCAAGAACATCCGACCTGATGCCTTCCGCCGACCATCAACATACTCCTGCTCCGAGGCTGAAGCAAAAGGGAAAACGGTTGCTAAGGATTGTCAACTTGTTGGTTACAGGAAAAAGGTCCCGGAATTTGAGACAAGCTCATCATCCAGCTTTGACCCCAAATCTGTGATTGGTACTTTCAGTCCCAACTCATCTGGGGACCATGGCAACATGCTGCTAACAAACTCTCTTTCAATGCCCTCACTGATGTCCAAATCAAGTTGGAGTCGTGCTAGCATTAACTCACTTCCAGAATACATGGACCGTGAGAAAACCCCATATGGCAGGAAAAGACAGATCAAGTCAGAACTGTTTCCTAAAGGGGTGGTACATTCTGACCCTGATATGAGGGGTCGCATCCAGTATGAGCAAGTGCACGGGGTTTCATCTGTGTTATCTACTTCATCTAAGCAACAAGCATGGGAAGAAAAGGAGTTAGAGGTTGAGTTGGCAGTTAAGCCTGTCCAATTGCAAGGGGAAAATATGTCCTTCCCTCCCTCAAGGGACAATGATAAACAACTCCCTACCCCTCAGAGCTATGATAAACCTCTCCCTCCCCCAGTGGACAGTGATAAATGTCACCCCTCCACTGGAGACAGTGATAAATGTCATCCCTCCACTGGAGACAGTGATAGCGGACTATCTAGTGCTGTCTCCAGTACCATGTCTATAACTGGGCACATAGAATCTACAGCAAGCACAACTAAAGGCAAGAATGGCGGCAAAAACAAATCCTCGCTGGACAGCACTGCCTTCGCCAGTCTAGCTAATGACATTACGAAAGCTTTAAACGAAAGTGAAAGTTGGTATGTGACATCGAATGAAACAGACAATGACGATCAAAGTGATGATGAAACTTGTGTTGCTAATGGCTTTGATGACTTTTTAGAAAATCCATGTAGTTTAGAAAGTAAAAACAATTCCTCAAATATACCTCAGGACAAAGACTCCTTTGAAAGTGCAAGTCTAGATACGCGGAAGGTATCTGAAGGCAACCCCCAACCTGACCTGTCCCAGCAGCTTGGTATACAAACCCGCTCCTCTGAGGGTGCAGAGGAGGGGTCCACACCTAGTCTGTCCAAGGACAGTGGTATTATCACGCAGGACTACGAGGAGTCAGATCTGGGGGAAGACAAAATGACTGTGATAGAATTTTTGCGGACAGAATATGGGGGGGCAAAGCGGACAGAATATGGGGGGGCAAAGGGGATGGGGCCTGGTGCCCCTGTCCGCCTCAGTCAGCGTATGTCTCTCTCTACCACAACACAACATCAACAGCGAGCAGCCAGCGACACAAACATCCATCAGAGTGCTGGAACGCCGACAACATCGTCAGGGTCTGTGGATACTGTTGTGTGTGAGGCACCAGAGCCTGCCTCTAACCAGGTAGTGACTCGACCCGTCGTGTCATCATTTTCTTTCCCAGAGCTCTCAAAGTATGCAGACAATGACCGCCCGAAGCTTGTCACACAAGTGGGATTTTCAACCCTCAGGTATGCTCTTCCAAAAATGGTCTTCCAAAGGGTCAGATTATTGAAAAGGTTCAGGCATATATGTCTCTAACATTTTGATGATAAACATCTCTTGTACACATGCTTGAATGACTTGCAGGCCTTTATAAAATAATGTTTCACATTATGTTCCCGTTGGAATGTTCTTCTGGTTCTGGTTCTTCTAATATGATCTTGTCCAGACCGTAACTTTTTAACCGTTATATCTTGTTGAAACTTGAAGTATACCTGCATCACCCACTGAGGATCTGCAGTGCAATAGAATTATATCACAGTGACTTTCACTTTAAGGTCATAGGTCAAATAAGTGCAACATTTTCAGTTCATTTTTGTCTGGGCTGTAACTTTTTAACTGTCCAAGATATCTTGATGAAATTTGAAGTATACCTGCATCACCCATAGACAGTATGCAGTGAATTGTCATTAGGTCATTTTGACCTTGACTCCAAGGTCAAAGGTCAAAAAGGTGCAATTTTTTCAGGAATATTTTGTACGGCCTGTAACTTTTAAACCATTAAGGATATCTCGATTAAACTTGCAGTATAACTGCATCACCTACAGATGATGTGCAATGCAAAGGCATTAGGTCACTGTGGCCTTTAACTCAAGGTAAAAGGTAAAAAAGTCTGATTGTTTCAAACATGTAAAGTTATATGCCAAGGGGATGCCAATGGTCCCTCATTGTGTCTAATTTTGCTTAACCTTAGTATGCAAGTATATTAAGGCATTGTCAACTCTATCCAAGCATCATTTGTGACTATAAGGTCAGTTATGAGGACTCCTGTCATGGTCCCAATTACAATAAGAGCTTGTTCATATAAGCATTGCATAATTTAGCAGTAGGCAGTTCCTCAAATAATAAAGTCAAATAAGTGCTAAGTTAAACATATCCTGATAAAACTTGCAGTATATCTGCATCACCCACAGAGAATGTACAGTGCACTGTCGTTAGGTCACTGTGACCTTGACCTGAGGTCAAAGGTCAAATAAATGCAAAGTTGTCAAAATATATTGTCGGGGCTGTAACTTTAACACTATTTTGTTCTCAAAATTAAATCTCTAGGTTTTTTTAGAACAGTATGTTACATGTATGATTAAAAATGAAATTATTATATAAATGACACATCCTTAAAATTGTTATATTACGTTCATTATTTGACATCTACCTTATACCGGTAAAATAGCCTGCATATTAATTATCCCCAGCTTTCTCCGAAAGTTAACCGATTTTCTTCAAACTTGGTCACAGGTTTAAATGCCTTAAGGGCTCGGCAAAGTTTCATGACCATTTTCGGCTGACCCCATTTGGCGGAGTTATGGCCCCTTGAATAATCAAAACATCATTATCTGCTACGTTTCGTTTCCGTGCAATAACTACAACAAATGTTAAACAATTTCCTTCAAACATGGTCACAGGGTTAAATGCTTTAAGGGCATGGCCAAGTTCGATGACCACTTTCAGCGGACCCCATTTGGCAGAGGTTATGGCCCCTTGAGTAACGAAAAACATTATCTGCCGTTTCTGTTAATTAACTCCCGCAAATATTATCCGATTGTCTTCAAACTTAGTAACAGGGCTCAATGCATTAAGGGCTTGGCCAAGTTTGACAACCACTTTAATCTGACTCCATTTGGCGGAGTTATGGCCCCTTGATTAACGAAAAACATTGTTATCTTCAGTTTCAGCTTAATAACTCTAGCAAATATTAGCAAAATTCCTTCAGACTTGATAGCAATGTTTGTGTTCCTCTGTCTTTCCAACCATTTCGCATACTCTTTGGTTTTCGTATGATAATTGCTGTAGATATTGTTCAGATGTTCCAACCAAATTCCGTATGCACATCTGACTCATGCTAAGTTTGCCAACTGATGTGATTTGTGCATATTTACGGATATTCAATGAGGTATAGTTTTTTTTTTCTTCAAGTGTCAAGCTATCGGTTATTTCTCAACAGCACGATACTCACATGTTTAAACCTAACCTCAATAATGTTAACCTACAATATGTCCTGCAAGGGGGGGATATAAATTCCACGAATTTGCTTGTTTGTATAAAGTTTCAAATATGACATCAGATGTGCAAAGAGATAACAATAATGAACACAACTCTTTTATGAAAGAAAGGTCAAGTTTTGCTTGCATCTTCTACAGTATGAAATACTTATTATTAAAAATGAGAAATATATAAAGACATTAATAATTCCAGTCATTAATTTGAGGAATAATTGTTTGATAATATTGATAATGTATCTTATTTTGCAGTTTTATAAGTTTAAGAGAATCTCTTAAAAAACAGCTGAAGTTTGAGGGAGAGATGTACAGGTAGGTTACAACATACAACTAATCCATAGAACAGCATATGTTACCTAGCCTGTATACAGGGAAACAATTTTAACAAATATCCACCCTTCACCAGTAAAATTCCTTTTTTTTGCCTAATATTTATGTCATCCTTCACATGTAATAGCTCTATAATATATATAATTATGTGATGTTTTGAACTTATATTAGCTGTTGTGATAAATTCGTCCTTACTTTTTCGGGCAAAAGAAGCAAAAATTGAACTATGGTGAACAGACAGTTCCTGGTATATAGTAGTCTCCATTAATATTTTTATACAACATTTTTGAAGTTATATTGTCCAATATAATATACATACATATATTTGTTAATTATATCTATTTTACAACCTGTACCACATCAAATGTAACAAAATGCATTTTTGCCTGACAGATTTAATATTAGGCAACTAGCCAGTTTATAATTCAATATTTAATTTGGGTTGTTACTTTGCACTTGCAAATGAATGATCAGACATGTTGCCTTGTTACTTTTTTCTGCGTCATCAAGCAGGCTGCAGCTATGATGTGCATGTCATTATGCAAACTGAAGGCTGAATATTGATTTAAAGGGGAAGTGAGGGGGTAGGAATGGGACATTTTGGAACAATTAGATACATTGTTAGTATAATCCCTTATGATGGAGTTCACCAGAATGTCCCTCTGAACTTTTGTTGAAGATTGAAGTGATATATTTTTAGCTCACCTGGCCCAAAGGGCCATATGAGCTTATGCTGTACTACGGTGTCCGTCGTCCGTCTGTCGTCCGGCCGTCAACATTTTCTTTTGAACGACTTCTGAAGAAGAACTGTAGGACCCAGGGTCATGATATTTGGCCAGTAGGTACATGGGATGTAGTGATGTAAAGTTTCTTCATTAAAATGACCTTGACCTACTTTCAAGGTCACAGCGGTCAATATGTGAAAATTTCAAACAACAATATCCTAAGAACCATTTGAACTAGAGTCATGATACTTGGGTATGTTATGAAGACCAGCAGTGCAAATATTTTTCTCAATTACAGTGATAAGGTCAAAGGTCAACTTTAAATGCTAGTCGGGTCAACTTCAGGTTAAAAGCTTTAACAATCTTCTTCTCAAGTTCCATAAGGCCCAGGGTCATGATATTTGGCCAGTAGGTACCTGGTATGTAGTGCTATAAAGTTTCCTCATTATCATGACCTTGACCTACTTTCAAGGTCACAGCGGTCAAATATGTTAAAACTTCACATGAACGTTTAACAGTGTTTGATCCCTAGCTAGTGTGCTGGTAGGGGTGATTTTGAATTCTTGTATTTTTGACCTCTTAACAGAGTCTTACCTTGGGAGGTAACATAGTTTTAGGTACTTGTTTTCCTTCGGAAAGCCCTTGGTGAAAATGTAATCTGCTTCCAATTCAGTGTTATATCTGTGCTTGAAAAATGGGGAGTGGGAAAGGTACTTTTGGTGTTACCACTATTTTAAAATAAACAAAAGTTTGTGAAGTTTTATCAATCAAGGTGCATTGGTTTACAGCGAGGCTTCCACGCTGGCTTCCACCATTCCATACTTCCACACGCCGGATGATGTGGACTTTGGGGAAGGAGTACACTTGGTGGTGTGTGTTCACGGCCTGGACGGTAAGTTTTCATTTCTCTGGAACTTTCATTATAAGCTCATTCTCGGGAAGTCAAATTAAACATTCTAGTATTGAGATTCTCACCATGAAAATATTAAACAGTAGAGCCGTGATAATAAAGTCAGCTCAGTTCATTCTCAGCAAAACTGGCTAGGTTGTGATACATCTGGAGGTATAGCCGAGACTATTTCATGTAGAAAAATGCCAATCAGTTCTCAAAACACTGGCTGAATAATTATATGATGGAGCAACGGGACTAATGCAGCTAGATAAAAAGTCTGCATTGTGAGACGGCTGTTTTAGTGGTGGCTGATTGAGGCTAGTTAGCGGGACAAGTGGATTAACAAAGCTGGGTAGTTGGATTACCAGATTATATAATTAGTGGTAGCTTGATTAGGGAGTCTAGGTAGTTGATTAACCAGATTATATATTTAGTGGTAGCTTGATTAGGGAGTCTAGGTAGTTGGTTAACCAGATTATATAATAAGTGGTAGCTTGATTAGGGAGTCTAGGTAGTTGGTTAACCAGATTAATTGTAGTCAGATTAAGAAGGGTAGATATAGTGGGACAAACAGATTAGTGGTGGCTGGATTAAAGAGACTGAACAGTGAGACAATTGGATTAGTGATAGCCAAATAAAGAGGCTGGAGATTCCAATGAGATAACCAGTTTAGTGGATTACAAAGCTAGATGTTGGAACTCTGAGTGTATAGTGGTGCCTGGATTAAAGAGGATGGCTAGTTAAACAACTGGAGTAGAGGTAGCTGGATTAGCAAGGCTTGATACAGAGGGACAACTGGATAGGTGATAAGTGGATTAAAGAGGCTTGATATAGCAGGACAACAGGGTTAGTGGTTAGTGGATTAAAGAGGCTGGATATAGCGGGACAACAGGATTAGTGGTTAGTGGATTAAAGAGGATGGATAGCTGAACAACTGGAGTAGAGGTAGCTGGATTAGCAAGGCTTGATAAAGAGGGACAACTGGATAGGTGATAAGTGGATTAAAGAGGCTGGAAATAGCAGGACAACAGGGTTAGTGGTTAGTGGATTAAAGAGGCTGGATATAGTGGGACAACAGGGTTAGTGGTTAGGGGATTAAAGACGCTGGATATAGCGGGACAACAGGGTAAGTGGTTAGTGAATTAAAGAGGCTGGATATAGCAGGACAACAGGGTTAGTGGTTAGTGGATTAAAAGAGGCTGGATTTAGCGGGACAACAGGGTTAGTGGTTAGTGGATTTAAGAGGCTGGATATAGCAGGACAACAGGGTTAGTGGTTAGTGGATTAAAGAGGCTGGATATAGTGGGACAACAGGGTTAGTGGTTAGGGGATTAAAGACGCTGGATATAGCGGGACAACAGGGTAAGTGGTTAGTGAATTAAAGAGGCTGGATATAGCAGGACAACAGGGTTAGTGGTTAGTGGATTAAAGAGGCTGGATATAGTGGGACAACAGGGTTAGTGGTTAGGGGATTAAAGACGCTGGATATAGCGGGACAACAGGATTAGTGGTTAGTGGATTAAAGAGGCTGGATAATGGAACAACTGAAGTAGAGGTAGCTGGATTAGCAAGGCTTGATAAAGAGGGACAACTGGACAGGTGATAAGTGGATTAAAGAGGTGAGATATAGCGGGACAACAGGATAAGTGGTAGATGGATTAAGGCATCATACAAGAGACTGTCAAAACTGAGCTTGTTACATTTACCATACAATACTCTAAGGTTATATCATATTGACTGATGTATGTATGTAAAACACTTGATCGTCCTTACAACAGGTAACAGTGCTGACTTGCGACTTGTGCGGACGTATGTTGAGATGGCTCTGCCAGGTTATAGGATTGAGTTCCTCATGTCTGAACGGAATCAGGTATTGTAACAAAAGTGCTGAAAGATGAAGTCTATGAAATTTTTGTCTGAAAATGAATTAATTTCCAGTAAGGAAAGTACATTTTTGTATGTGTCATGTTTTCATGCAAGCCATCTCTGAAATATTCACCTGTCAGGTTATTTGACTTTTGGACTAAAAATCAATTGTCAATATATAAGAAAGTTGTGTTTATCAAGATTCTCCTGTGAGATATTTCTCTAACTTCTTACTAACAATTTGACTCTCAATGAAAGAGAAATGTATGGGTTGTGATAGAAATACCAGTAGACGGTATTTATCACTGTTTATCATTACTGTTTACAGGATACGTTTGCCGACTTTGATTTGATGACTGATCGCCTGGAGTCGGAGATATTATCATTCCTAGATCTGTACGGTATCAACCCTTCTAAAGTCAGGTATGTTTCCATTGCTACTGGAAATACGCCAGATACATTCTCTTTTGTCTAGTTGGTCATACAGTGGAAAAACTTCAGTCGCATCAAGTATGAAACAATTTTTAATCATTGGACATCTGATCATGATATGTTGGACAATGGACTGTCGCTATTTTAGATATTAAGACTTATTTTCAGAGTATGTAGGGCCAATCCAATCTGACTTTTTATGAAATGCACTAATAGTGAGTTAAATTGTCAGAATATATATGTTGTTTTAAAACATTGGTATCTGGTGGTTAATCTTACAACAATTGATATTCCATCTGTGGCAATGATCCATCTTCTATTTCCTTTACAGTCACTCAATGGTGGTCTTAAATACCTTCCATTATTCCAATTGCTATTTTCAATACAGTTATGTTTTCTTATCAATGTTAAATAAAACCTGCTGAATGAAGATTTTCTTTTTATTCATCCTGCATCATAGGAATTTCAGCAGTGGGTTAAAATGTTATTTGTTATAAAAAGGTTTTATGTTGTATATGTGTTGCAGCTTTGTGGGCCATTCCCTGGGTAACATCATTGTGAGATCTGTGGTGTCACGGCCCAAGCTGGCCCACCTGGTGCCTAAACTTCACACATTTTTGTCCCTCTCTGGGCCCCACCTTGGGACACTGTGCATCAGTAGTGGCCTAGTAAACATGAGTAAGTTCATTTTTGTCCCTCTCTGGGCCCATCCTTGGCACAATGTACAACAATAGCAGCCTAATAAACATGGTTAAGTACATGTTTGTCCCTCTCTGGGCCCCACCCTGGGACACTGTACAACAGTAGTGGCCTAGGAAACATGGGGAAGTACATGTTTGTCCCTCTCTGGTCCCATCCTTGGGACAATGTACAACAGTAGTGGCCTAGTAAACATGGGTAAGTACATGTTTGTCCCTCTCTGGGCCCATCCTTGGGACAATGTACAACAATAGCAGCCTAATAAACATGGTTAAGTACATTTTTGTCCCTCTCTGGGCCCCACCTTGGGACCCTGTACAACAGTAGTGGCCTAGTAAACATGGGTAAGTACATGCTTGTCCCTCTCTGGGCCCATCCTTGGGACAATGTACAACAATAGTAGCCTAATAAACATGGGTAAGTACATTTTTGTCCCTCTCTGTGCCCATCCTTGGGACAATGTACAACAGTAGTAGCCTAATAAACATGGGTAAGTACATTTTTGTCCCTCTCTGGGCCCATCCTTGGGACAATGTACAACAGTAGTAGCCTAATAAACATGGGTAAGTACATTTTTGTCCCTCTCTGGGCCCCACCTTCGGACACTGTACAACAGTAGTGGCCTAGTAAACATGGATAAGTACATTTTTGTCCCTCTCTGGGCCCCACCTTGGTACACTGTACAACAGTAGTGGCCTAGTAAACATGGGTAAGTACATGTTTGTCACTCTCTGGGCCCATCCTTGGGACAATGTACAACAGTAGTAGCCTAATAAACATGGTTAAGTACATTTTTGTCCCTCTCTGGGCCCCTCCTTGGGACACTGTACAACAGTAGTGGCCTAGTAAACATTGGTAAGTACATTTTTGTCCCTCTCTGGGCCCCACCTTGGGACACTGTACAGCAGTAGTGGCCTAGTAAACATGGGTTAGTACATTTTGGGATACTTTACAACAGTAGTGGCCTAGTAAACATGGGTTAGTACATTTTGGGACACTGTACAACAGTAGTGGCCTAGTAAACATGGGTAAGTACATTTTTGTCCCTCTCTGGGCCCCACCTTGGGACAATGTACAACAGTAGTAGCCTAATAAACATGGGTAAGTACATTTTTGTCCCTCTCTTGGCCCCACCTTGGGACACTGTACAACTGTAGTGGCCTAGTAAACATGGGTAAGTACATTTTTGTCCCTCTCTGGGCCCATCCTTGGGACAATGTACAACAGTAGTTGCCTAATAAACATGGGTAAGTACATTTTTGTCCCTCTATGGGCACATCATTGGGACACTGTACAACAGTAGTGGCCTAGTAAACATGGGTAAGTACATTTTTGTCCCTATCTGGGCCCATCCTTGGAACAATGTACAACAGTAGTGGCCTAATAAACATGGGTAAGTACATTTTTGTCCCTCTCTGGGCACATCCTTGGGACAATGTACAACAGTAGTGGCCTAGTAAACATGGGTAAGTACATTTTTGTCCCTCTCTGGGCCCCACCTCGGGACAAAGTACAACAGTAGTGGCCTAGTAAACATAGGTAAATACATTTTTGGACACTGTACAACAGTAGTGGCCTGGTAATGTAACATGGGTAAGTACATTTTTGTCCCTCTCTGGGCCCATCCTTGGTACAATGTACAACAGTAGTGGCCGGGTAAGGTAACATGGGTAAGTACATTTTTGTCACTCTCTGGGCCCATCCTTGGGACCATGTACAACAGTAGTGGCGTAGTAAACATGAGTAAGTACAGTTTTGTCCCTCTCTGGGCCCCACCTCGGGACAAAGAACAACAGTAGTGGCCTAGTAACCATGGGTTAGTACATTTTGGGACACTATACAGCAGTAGTGGCCTCGTAAACATTGGTTAGTACATTTTGGGACACTGTATAGCAGTAGTGGCCTAGTAAGTACAACAGTAGTGGCCGGGTAAGGTAACATGGGTAAGTACATTTTTGTCCCGCTCTGGGCCCCACCTTGAGGCACGGTAGAACAGTAGTGGCCTAATAAACATGGGTAAGTACATTTTTGTCCTCTCTGGGCCCCACCTTGGGACACTGTACAGCAGTAGTGGCCTAGTAAACATGGGTAAGTACATTTTGGGACACTGTACAACTGCAGTGGCCTAGTAAACATGAGTAAGTACATTTTTGTCCCTCTCTGGGCCCCACCTTGGGACACTGTACAACAGTAGTGGCCTAGTAAACATGGGATAGTACATTTTGGGACACTGTACAACCGTATTTATTGTCCCTCTCTTGGCACTGCCATGGACTGTAACAGTAGTGGCCTAGTAAACATGGGTTGGTACATTTTGGGACACTGTACAGCAGCTGTACAACAGTAGTGGCCTAGTAAACATGGGATAGTACATTTTGGGACACTGTACAACAGTAGTGGCCTAGTAAACATGGGTAAGTACATTTTGGGACACTGTACAACAGTATTTATTGTCCCTCTCTTGGCACTGCCATGGACTGTATATATTTAAGGATTAACCTTTTATTTTGTTTTGTTTGCGTTTACCGACTGTAAATGCTAGCGTTTGTTTTTAAACATTGACATGAGGTTTGCGGAAAGAAGTTTGCCAATATTTACATATATTCATACGCAGTGAACTGTGTCATGTTCTACACTCTAGTTATTGTGAAATAAACAGACTTGCTTACACTTTGGTTATCGATTCAGAAACAGTGGCAATTGTAAATATATATATATATATATTTACCAGTAATAACTTGGTATTTAGAAAAATATCGGATTTTTTCACACTACTTATGCATGAATAACTAGGATATACTGAAATATTAAGTTACAGAACTACATTGTAATATTTCTGCTTATGTATGATGGTAAAACAAGAAAATGTGTGATCATACTTTTCCTGTCTATGCTACCAGGGATGTGGTTTATGCAGAAGTGGAAGAAGTCAGGATCCTTGCTGCAACTTTCCCTTAAAGACCACAGTGACCCCCGTCAATCATTCCTGTACAAACTCAGTCAAAAAGCTGGTAAGTCCTTACCCTGCTGTACAGTTGTACACAAACAACTACATTTAAGTAAATTCATATCATATAACGTTTGCTTTCATCTGCAAGGGTGTACACAAAATCCAGCAGATATTTGATTTTTTTTTCTGCCTTCTGCTACAATAATGTTCACACTTGGATTGATTGCTAATGTAACTTTTTCCAAAGAGCAGGTACAAAGAAACAAATGTAAGAAATACAAATGTAAATTTTCACTTTTTGTACTTAACTTAAAAATTTCTGGAAAACAAGGTATTTCTTAAAAAGCGCTGAAAAATGATATTATCAGTATTTTTAAAAACAACACATGAAGATATGATGAAAGTTCTCACCAGCCTTTGGTGTTTCATTTTGATGAAACCCTTGAAAAATCTTTTTATGGAAGTCTTTTAAAACCCCTTGTAGTTCTGAAAAGGTCTTGCAAATTGAAATAAAGAGTCATTTCTGTTAATATTGCAGGAGCCATAGGTCATTACAATATATGTTGAGTTATCAATATGTTGCAGAACTTTGTGGTTGATTCAATACATTAAAAATATTGGTATCTTACAATACTTATGAAAATGAAAATAGAAATGATGAGCAACAACACCAACAATACTTATGAAAGTTAGGATTTGTTCATCCATTGTGTCATTAAGAGTATAAATGACTTGTCACTGATCACAGTCCTTTGAATGTCCATGACATTTACCTACTACTATTTTCAATTTGAACAACATCATCTGAAATTAAGAACAAAAATCAAACTAAGGTGTTGATACAATGTATAAACCCTTAAAATGATAGATTTATTATTTGGTTTTTCAGGTTTGGAAATGTTCCGCCATGTACTCCTGGTGGGATCTTCTCAGGATCGCTATGTACCATACCATTCCTCTAGGATAGAAATGTGCAAGGCAGCTCAAAGGGAAAGCTCAGGAATGGGTAAGTAGTCAGTACTTGACTGGAGGTGGGCTAACTGTCAGTACAGGATTTTGGAAGGGAAGAATTTTAAACGGACGATGATTTCCCTGTATACAGTATTTTTTTATGAAAAATAGATGGGGGGGGGGGGGGGGGGGGGACTAGAAGTAATAAGGTCAGTTCCCTCTATTCTAAAATTCATCAGTAATATCTATGTAATGTGTATACATTACCAATTGTGTATACATTACAAATTTGAAGTAGATACTCACATCACTTCTATTATGGACAGGTATTGAAAGTTACTTTCCTGTTATATTCATGTTATTTCCTCCGTATTCATACAAAGACAGTCATATGTTACAGATTATCTAAAAGGTGTTTGAATTCTTTGAAATTATTCCCAGTAATGTTGCAGAAAATTATTAAGCATAATATTACAAATATCACATGACCAATAGCACAGTCACAAGCTCCCTGTGTGGTAATGGAGAGGTCAGAGGATTGAATCCCTATAGTCAAGATGTGTTTTTGTGAAATAGGAAATTGTAATATATATATTTCTTTCATATATAACTCATTGCTGTAATAAATGGGCAAGCCAAAATGCCCTACAAATTGGAAATTTTCATCATGGGAGATACATCATAGAACACTGGGGCTCACTTCAGTAAAACATGGTATCAGTTGTACTGGAATACAGTGTACTTATTGTGGATTTATTTCTACAGGTGCTATATACAGTGAGATGGTAGCCAACATCCAGACACCGATAGTCAACAACCCCAAGTGTAAACTCATCCGTTATGATGTCTTTCATGCCCTCACCAACACAGCAAATACAATCATTGGGAGGGCCGCTCACATTGCTGTTCTCGACTCTGAAATGTTCATAGAAAAATTCATGACTGTAACAGGACTGCAATATTTCAAATAGATAAATAGAGTTTACACTATTCTGCATTTATATTAATCAATTGAACCCAATTATGGATTCAAAGGTCAAAATAAGTAGGCACAGGCTTACTTTGTCGATTTTGAGCCCAAAGTTTAATAGTCCTACTTAATGAAGCTTGACCTCATTTGTTGTTATTTTGAAGGTGAATGATCTTAAATCCGTTTGTTTGTCTGGCTTTAGAGAGTTGATTTTGGTACTGAGATCAATTTGATTTAATTGTTTTGTATCTGTTTCTTTTCAAACTGAAAATTTCATTATATAATTGTTGTGCCAACAAGAAAGGTGAAACTCATAGTGCTTTATACTGGTTATCCTCATTTAATGTTTTAGTCGAGTAACAATGTTACTGATTGTTTCCCGTCAGAAAACATTCTTTTTTTAAGGAAGCATAATTTGCATTAAAACTGATAAGTCATTTTAATGTCAAGTTTTAAAACATTTTCCAATAACCTTCCAACCAATAAATAGCATGAATCTTTAGATTTAGTGATTTTTAACAAGGCAGTATATTAACCTAGAGTATATAGAAATGTCAGCTTGGAAATGACAGAGGGATGATTCTGAATCACGTGAATCAATCACTCTACACATTCCATGATAATGCAATACACTTTGTCAGCATAATAAATGCCAGCAGATGAAAAATCTAATTAATCGGTCTTTAAATTTGTGATCTCGGGACAGATTTCAAACAAACGATTGTATGAGTGATATTATAATGCAAAGCAAATGTGTGCAAAAATGTTGTTGATTTTTTATGTTTATTTTATTTGTTAAATTAATATGTACATTAATATATTATAAGTGTGAAATGATGTGAACACAGAAGTCCTTGGAATCTCACCCTCCAGATACCCCTGTTATTGTATCGCTTGTTAAACTCATATCCACTTCGTTTGTCTTACCGGTAGTTTAATTTGAACTTTTGTGGACTTGATTTTTCCTGTCTAATTAAATTATTGTTGTATCTTTATTTTCATTCTCAAAATTCCTGTCCTTCGGACCAACGTTTCAAAATATGCATAATATGAGTTTTAAAACATTGCATATATATTTTTCATATTGATAGACACATACTGACCAGCATCCTTTATTGCATACACAATTTTCTTCTACCAAGGAGTATCTTTTTCCCATGTTGGACAGCCCCTGAATTTATGCAACCAATTTTGTGTGTATGTGTTAGATATATATTAAATGGCAAAAAAAATGGTTCTTATTTATGTCTAATTTGTGTTTGTTGTCACAAATAATAAGGACATTTTTAAACGTTTTAGCATCACCCTAAAATCAATCTCAATAAGTTGGAAACCAGTCTTATATTGACTCATTCAACCCTGAAATTTCATAATGAACTATTCCAGCCTGTGAATTGGAAGAGTTCAAATGTGTCTTCAGGGGTGAATGACTGAACAGAGTCTAGAGTTAAATCTGGGTATGCATGTAAGATGCTGGATAAAAGGATCAAGATCAGTTATATAGCAGAATTTGTCAAAAAACACAAGTAGGAATTTAATTATTTTGCACATGTACCTGCTATTCAATTTTTGCTCAATTTTTCACTACATTTGCATGCATGCATGGGCTGGGGTTTATATCATTAATTTGACCATTTTTTTTTGAAGATTTTTTATTTATTTAAGATTTTTTTCTTATAAATGGATCATTATTTGTTGCGTAGCATTTTAGCTAAAACAAATCATTGAAAGATTCAGTCTGTAATATTTGTTCGGTGAGTCATTGGTACTGTTAAACTTGAAAAGTAACTTATTTAGTAGGAAAAAACATAACTACTTATATAACCTGTTTTAGAATTAAGTCACTGGTAATAGTCCATTTTAAATATTATATTACGATTATTGAATGAAAATATTAAAGTCTTGAATTTTTGTGAATATTAGACTAAAAACTGAACATTTCTTCAATACACATTGAAATCCCTGTACATTCAGAGGAACTTATTTTCTAGTTATGATATGGGATTTTTTGGTCCATTGTGTCCAGTGAAAATTGATCTACTTAATAACATAATCATTATACTTACAGATACATAGAACATATTTAATTTAACAAGGACTCTTAATGAAAGACATACTTGGTAGCAGATCCGTCGGATGTGAAGTACATTGTATTTATGATGTAAGCTGATTAGGTGATTTTGAAAAATGAAAACGGATTGGGACATTTCAGAGCAGAGCTGGGTAACTAACTCACCAAAATGTTATTGCCCAATGCAACATGCATATTTCATAAAGGGAAATACCACGGGCCCTGTTTGTCATCAGTGAAAGCAATATTGGCAACAATTTGTTTTTTTCGTGCAAATTAGTAATGGGAACTTCAAAGCTTGTACTGTCAAACATCATCATTAGACATTAGTCAGTTTGTTTAAAAGTGGACAAAAAGTTTGAATCGGGTGTTTAATTAAGTAATTCATATGTAGGAACAGACCTGGTTTTCTGGTGAACTGTTTCGTAGCATTTTATTAAATCTTGCCTGACCTGTAGTCATTGTGCTCATTCACTTTCATTTCCTTTGTAAAGTGTGATGTGTACAGGTGGTTAATGTTGTTCCATCTTCAGGGGAAATGTGCAAAGGAAGAGAAACGAAAACAGATATTAATATTTAGAAATAGGTATCAATAATGAATTTTTTAGTATTAAAAAATGGTAGTAGGATTTTTTTGTCCATTAAAATAGATTCCACACATGGGGTTTATTAATGACTTTAAAGCTGTAAAAAAATGTTGAACATTTTCCATAATATTTTCCTTGGTAGTGATTGGGTGTGTTTGGTATCACATGACAGATGATAAAACGTGATACAGACCTGAGAAAGTGATAGTAATGGGTCAATACCAAGTCTCCAACAGAATTTGTTTACTTCGTGTTGATATAACATGGTTCATAAAAGGCATGAAAAGTGCTATAATTGAGGCCAGTGCTTGAAAAGGATTGTGAATTAGTGTTTCCTGGAATAGTGCTAGAATTTACCCAATATTCTGTGAACAGTTTTGTATTCCCTTCTTTGAAAGACTGTTTCAAAATGTTATGTTGATATGAATTTATCATAAAAACTTCATAAATTGTTTTAAATCTGTTGTAATTGGTATCAATTTTAATCTATGTAACATTACTTATCCTTGAATAAAAACAGAAAATTTCAGCTACTTTTTCCAAAGATTGGACCTGGAAAGTTGCAAGAAAGAACTAAAAAAAACTGCTAGAAAAGTTCTTTGGTTCTGTGCAGAAAAGTAAATATGAGGAATGTATCAATGTCAAAGAACCTTGACTTTTTGTGTTTAGTTAGCACATGGCTTTGATTTTAAAGGAGGTATGTCATTGATCAATATCACTCTTTTCTCGGATGGATAATTGACGTCAACAGAGATAAAAAAAAATATAATACTGGTTTTCTCCTAGAAATCTGAGAGAGAAAGCTCAAACCCTACAATTACATATGTACAGGCATAGCCTGTTTGTGTGGTTTATATATGGTTCCATCGACCTGATCTAGTCCCTATATATGTGACCTGCACCTTGTTAGAATGTTATTTTTGTAGAAACTGCCACCATGTCTGTCTTTGGTGCTATATTGTATACTGTCGTTGTTGAACATCAATGTTTCATTCAACTTTACAAATGACTATAAGGAACTCCAAAGACTTCTTTCAAAATATCAAGACATATTCTTGGATGTGCCGTTATTTATTTGAAAATATTTTTGTAAAGCAAAGTTACTTGAAAAAGTTCCAATGTGTCATTTTCATCATTATGAACATTTGCAAAAATAGTCACTTCTTTTTCCTCACAATTTGAGAAAAATCCTTTTTGTAATTTTTGTGTCCATTTTATCCCTATTTGTCATATATATCACCAAATTAATTTTTACATGTGAAGTTGTATGTCTGATAGAATTCTGATATGTTGCCAGTAAAACAAGGCGTGAAAGAGTTTATGTTGATTGCACTTATTATATCACACATTTTACTCAACAAAGATTTTGTGCAAATTTTACGTATATTTACCAGTGCCCTTACTTCTAGGTTGGATGTGTTTGATGAGGTTGAACTCTTGGTAGACAGGTTTAAATGGATGTTTAGTGGTAGAAGGATCAGATATATGTCCCTTCATCAACAACACCAAACTGATTTATACATGCTGTAGTTTTAATTTATAGTTTGTCATATACATTTTGTGATTTATAAACTTGGAGTGCTTATAATGAGATTTTGTTAAATATTTTTTGAAGTTAAAAGTTTTCACTGTGGATAATGTTTTTGTTGAAATGATCAGTTGTTTGTGTGTCATACCAGAAACATACTCTATCTAGCAGTGCACCTTAGCCAGGTCATATTTTGTTCATAATTTGCTCAAATTTGTTTATGAGTGTCTTCTGAAATAAGTGACCCTACATTGTGACTCCACACCTACTTTTTTGAGTTTTATAAAAGAGACTTTTCTAGTAAGGGTTATTCCAGAAGTTATAATATAACTGGGAAGAAGGGCAGCAGGGAGGCACATTTGTGTGACCCCAACCACTTACAGTTATATTTTGTCTTATCTGATAAACTTTTCTAGTTAGGGATTTTCTAGAAATTTACACATAAGGGGCAAGGAGGCAGTTTTTTGTAGCTCCGACCACTTTTGGTTACATTTATTTAGTTCTATGTAAGAGACTATTTTTGTAATGTTTTCCAGAAATAAAAAAATAGACGAATTATTATGGGGGAATTAGAAGGGGGAGGTGGGTTTTTTAATGACCCCACACCACCACCTACAATTTTCTTTTTTCTGGAGACCCATTTAACAAGTTTATTCATATCTGCAATAGCCCTAGCCAGCTGTATGTTTGGCAAAGAGATAAATATAACTGAAAATTCAACACTTGAACCAACAATTAATCTGCTTGGAAAATAGTCTACACTTCATTTAGGTTGTTTACTCGAATTTTAAAATTATTCTCTCCAGTTACCAAATGAGATAAAAATACCACTAAACAACTCACTGAATTTCTTGCTATACAATGTTTTTTGTTAGTACATGTATAGGCTATTCCAAAGTAATTTGTAATTAATATTTCAGTTTTTAGTATAATTGTCATCTGTACATGTGCTGATAAGATTTTTTCTAAAACCCGTACATTTAACATGTGTTGTAACCTACAGGTATATGTATATGCACATAAAATAAGTAAATTAATGTTTAATAAAAAATGTCTCCAATCAGTTATTTATAACCTCAAAACCTTTACCTGTGTGCAACAATACTGATCAGCTTTATGAGGTACATTAACTGAGGTCCTTTGCCACCAAGAGAATTTACCAATAAAGCCTTTTGTTTTAAATTCTACTTACAAGTCCTGCTGTCAGTAGCTGTGGTAGAACTGATGTAGTAGGCCATTTTGTAGATGCATATAGTGTTTTATTTTTTGATGTAGTGCAAAGATTCTATTTTTGTGGAATTTTTTGAACTTCCTCCTCTACATGAGAGTTAATGATACTAATTAAGTACAAAATGTATATCTAAATAAATGTATACAATTTTACATATAAAGTATGTTAAATCATTTTACAGTTTCATGTGAAATTGTAAATTAATTGTATAGTTTCTCATGAACATGTAAATTAATTACAAAACTTGACATGAATATGTAAATAGATTGTACAATTTTACATGAATATGTAAATAGGTTGTACAATTTTACATGAATATGTAAATAGATTATTTAATTTTACATGGATATATAAATTAATTGTACACATTCACATAAATCTATATAAACTAATTTAATTAAACATGAACATATATAAGGTAACTTAATGAATGCTGTATTGTATGTACATCTTGTATTACCAGGTAAAAACTATATTTATTTACTTGACATTTTACTGTGCAACATTGTAGAGTCACAACATCACTTAAGCCGAAGTTAGGGAGTATTATACTAAGCTTGATCATATGAGAAGTTCCTTGTTCCTGAATTAAAATTGTATATGGAGTTCTTCCTGAATATAGGGTAAGAGGAGAGAAAAATAATCTAGCACCACACACCTCCTACATTTTGGTATTTCATTGTGATTAAAGTGGAGAATATTATTCATTTGAAATTATGTAGGTTTATCTGATAATAAATGGCTCACTATTTCAGTTTAAAAAAAAACCCCACTTTTATTGGGATGACAATTATTTAGAAAGCTTTGTTTTTTAACTTGGTTTATGTTTGTATTGGTAAATGGTATCAGTAATGAAAAATAATTAAGTGTGTCCAGCTAATGACATCTGTGTCAGCAGACCTGTTGTACATGTTATTAATACATACACATGTAACATGTACACCTACACACTACAATGCTTGTTGTCTTATAGGTAAAGAGTACCACAGATTGTAGTCTCAAGGTAAAGAGTACCACAGATTGTTGTTTTATTGGTAAAGAGAACCACAGATTGTAGTCTTAAGGTAAAGATTACCACAGATTGTAGTTTTAAGGTAAAGAGTACCACAGATGGTAGTCTTATAGGTAAAGAGTACCACAGATTGTTGATTTATAGGTAAAGAGTACCACAGATGGTAGTCTTATAGGTAAAGAGTACTACAGATTGTAGTCTTAAGGTAAAGAGTACAACAGTTTGTAGTCTTAAGGTAAAGAGTCCCACAGATTGTAGTCTTAAGGTAAAGATTACCACAGATTGTAGTTTTAAGGTAAAGAGTACCACAGATCGTAGTCTTAAGGTAAAGAGTACCGCAGATTGTAGTCTTATAGGTAAAGAGTACTACAGATTGTAGTCTTAAGGTAAACAGTACCACAGATTGTAGTCTTATACGTAAAGAGTACCACAGATTGTAGCCTTATAGGTAAAGAGTACCACAGATTGTATTCTTAAGGTAAAGAGTACCACAGCTTGTAGTCTTAAGGTAAAGAGTACAACAGTTTGTAGTCTTAAGGTAAAGAGTCCCACAGATTGTAGTCTTAAGGTAAAGTGTACCAAAGATTGTAGTCTTATAGGTAAAGAGTACTACAGATTGTAGTCTTAAGGTAAACAGTACCACAGATTGTAGTCTTATACGTAAAGAGTACCACAGATTGTAGGCTTAAGGTAAAGAGTACCACAGGTAGTAGTCTTAAGGTAAAGAGTACCACTGATTGTAGTCTTAGGGTAAAGAGTACCACAGATTGTATTCTTAAGGTAAAGAGTACCACAGATCGTAGTCTTAAGGTAAAGAGTACCCCAGATTGTAGTCTTAAGGTAAAGACTCCCACAGATTGTAGTCGTAAGGTAAAGAGTTCCACAGATTGTAGTCTTAAGGTAAAGAGAACCACAGGTAGTAGTCTTAAGGTAAAGAGTTCCTCAGATTGTAGTTTTTATGTAAAGTGTTCCTCAGATTGTAGTCTTATAGGTAAAGAGAACCACAGATTGTAGTCTTAAGGTAAAGACTCCCACAGATTGTAGTCGTAAGGTAAAGAGTTCCACAGATTGTAGTCTTAAGGTAACGAGTTCCACAGATTGTAGTCTTAAGGTAAAGACTCCCACAGATTGTAGTCGTAAGGTAAAGAGTTCCACAGATTGTAGTCTTAAGGTAACGAGTTCCACAGATTGTAGTCTTAAGGTAAACAGTACCACAGATTGTAGTCTTATAGGAAAAGAGTACCACAGATTGTAGTCCTATAGGTAAAGAGTACCACAGATTGATGTTTTATAGGTAAAGAGTACCACAGATTGATGTTTTATAGGTAAAGAGTACCACAGATGGTAGTCTTATAGGTAAAGAGTACCACAGATGGTAGTCTTATAGGTAAAGAGTACCACATATTGTAGTCTTAAGGTAAAGAGTTCCTCAGATTGTAGTTTTTATGTAAAGTGTTCCTCAGATTGTAGTCTTATAGGTAAAGAGAACCACAGATTGTAGTCTTAAGGTAAACAGTACCACAGATTGTAGTCTTATAGGTAAAGAGAACCACAGATTGTAGTCTTAAGGTAACGAGTTCCACAGATTGTAGTCTTAAGGTAAAGTGTACCAAAGATTGTAGTCTTATAGGTAAAGAGTACCACATATTGTAGTCTTAAGGTAAAGAGTAACACAGATTGTAGTCTTATAGGTAGAGAGTACCACAGATTGTTGTTTTATAGGTAAAGAGAACCACAGATTGTAGTCTTAAGGTAAACAGTACCACAGATTGTAGTCTTATAGGAAAAGAGTACCACAGATTGTAGTCTTATAGGAAAAGAGTACCACAGATTGTAGTCCTATAGGTAAAGAGTACCACAGATTGTATTCTTAAGGTAAAGAGTACCACAGCTTGTAGTCTTAAGGTAAAGAGTACCGCAGATTGTAGTCTTATAGGTAAAGAGAACCACAGATTGTTGTCTTATAGGAAAAGAGTACCACAGATTGTAGTCTCAAGGTAAAGAGTACCACAGATTGTTGATTTATAGGTAAAGAGTACCACAGATGGTAGTCTTATAGGTAAAGAGTACCACAGATGGTAGTCTTATAGGTAAAGAGTACTACAGATTGTAGTCTTAAGGTAAAGATTACCACAGATTGTAGTCTTAATGTAAAGAGTACCACAGATTTTAGTCTTAAGGTAAAGAGTACCAGAGATTGTAGTCTTAAGGTAAAGATTACCACAGATTGTAGTTTTAAGGTAAAGAGTACCACAGATTTTAGTCTTAAGGTAAAGAGTACCACAGCTTGTAGTCTTAAGGTAAAGAGTAACACAGATTGTAGTCTTATAGGTAGAGAGTACCACAGATTGTTGTTTTATTGGTAAAGAGAACCACAGATTGTAGTCTTAAGGTAAAGAGTACCACAGATTGTAGTCTTAAGGTAAAGAGTACCACAGGTAGTAGTCTTAAGGTAAAGAGTACCTCAGATTGTAGTCTTAAGGTAAAGAGTACCACTTAACCTGTTATAATCATGAAGAAGTGTTTTCCTTGAACTACAGGATGAACTAGTGTTGGCAGTTTATATAGATACATGTAGGTCCCAACTTGAATGCTTGGAATTTCTGTTTTCAATTATTGTTTTAATTGCTTCCCCATAAAATACTCAAATTTCAGAGAACTATTAATATGTAAAATACTTGGCAGTATGTGTTTCCTGGTAATATGGAATTTAATGCAGTCTAGAAATTGACTTAAAAGAATGTTTGAAATAGTTAAGATATACATATTTGGTAATACACAGGATATCACAGGGAAAAGGTTACGTTGCCTTAAGCAGGACACATGTACAATCAAAAGGGTTCCACTCAACTGAGTAAATAATAGTCTGTATATTCACTGCTAAATCAACATATCGACAGTAAGAAAAATGACATTTTGGTGTCAGCACATCAACGTAAGTATTTATAAGTTGGGAAACTGATTTCGTCAAATTGGTATACTAAATTGAAACGATCATTAAGAAGCCCATGGTCAAACTCATCTTCGCAAGCCAAGTGTTCGCTTCGTATACACTCCACTTGAGTGTGTATAAAACGAACACTTGGCTAGCGATGATGGGTCAAATTTGGTGAAGGTCCCAAATATAAAGCCACAGTTATTTCATATCTCATAAAAAATGATCGTTTGGTAGATTTTGTGAAAAATGATCACTAAATTTGGTCAAATATGGTCTTTCAGCATAATCTTTGGGGGCAGTAATGGGTGGTCACTGGTCACTTTAGACAGATGGTCGCTTAAAACAGTTAAGTTACAAAGCAAAAACGTTCGACCGGAATGAAAAGTGGTCCCATAGAAAAGATGGTCGTTTAATACAGATGGTCGCTTGAGGAGATTTATCTGTATATTTTAACTTGATGGTACTCTTTACGTTAACTACATATCTGTTAGTATTTCTAGTATACTGTACCGTATTACCTCAGATAGAATAAACAAGGATATTAAAGGAGAATTGATTAATTCTGCATCCACATAGCTTAAGCATTGTGATATTATACCTTCAGATTTAGTAAAGGGATTAGAATGGCATTTAATCTTAAGTGTTTTCTATGCATCAACAGTTCACTACAATCAATTCAGTCTTTATGACATCTTGAAGAGACTGTGTTGTGTATGAACGTTTCTCCTAATTTTAAGTTATGTATGGCATAGGTGTGACAATTACGTGAATGATTTTTATTACCAGCTTAATGTTATCACCATCTGATTATACTGTAGTTATCAAAGGATGACATGAATGTCACATTCATTTTCTCTGCAAAAGAGTTCTGTGGGTTCAAAGAGACCAATACTGACATATAGAGTACAGTCTTGATAATCCAGTAACCATTGTTCACAGGAGGATATCAAGCCACCTTATTCTTGGTAGATTATGCAGCAAACTGTGGTCTCTGGAGATAATCCAGCCACCTTTATTCTCGGTAGATATTCCAGCAACCTTGGTTCCAAGTAGATAATCCAGTAGATTAATAGAATCTTCCCTGTTGATGACGTCACAATTCCCAGTGACGCTTTTTAATGACGTCATAATTGAGCACGTGCTTATCGACACGAAGCTAACCCCCCCTAGGGGGTGACAAGCTGATCTTTCCCATCTAAAACGGGAGACACATCTATGAAAGGTGAGAGAAAATCCAGTCCCCTTCTTTCTAAGTAGATAATCCAGCTAACTTCCTTAAGCCAAGTATTTCCCACTAGATAATCCAGCCACCTAAATTCTAAGTAGATAATCTAGCCACTTTAATTCCCAGTTGATAATCTAGACACCTTTGTTCCAAGTAGATAATGCAGTCACCTTCATTCCCAGTAGATAATGCATCCACCTTAATTCCCAGTAGATATTCCAACCACCTTTTTTCCCAGTTGATAATCCAGCCATCTTGGTTCCCAGTTGATAATCCAGCCACCTTCATTCCTAGAACCTTAGATACACCAGCCACATTTGTTCCTAGTACATCTAGTTAATTTTGCAACCTTTGTTTCCCATTCCTTATAGATACTGGAGCCACCTCCATTCTCAGTAGCTACTGGAGCCACCTCCATTCCTTATAGATACTGGAGCCACCTCCATTCCTTATAGATTCTGGAGCCACCTCCATTCTCAATAGATACTGGAGCAACCACCATTCTCAATAGATCCTGGAGCCACCTCCATTCTCAATAGATACTGGAGCCACCTCCATTCTCAGTAGATACTGGAGCCACCTCCATTCCTTATAGATACTGAGCCACCTCCACTCTCAATAGATACTGGAGCCACCTCCATTCCTTATAGATACTGGAGCCACTGGATAATTCGGACAATTTTGTACAGGAAAAGGCCTATCTGTCCCTGAACACATTGCTGAATTCCGAACACATTGCTGAATTATAGAGGCAGCTAGATTAATGAGGCTGGACTGTTCAACATATTACTGTATATACCGGTACATGTTGTGTATCTCAACAGATCAAGTATGGACAACAAACCTGAAAACATTTAAAGTGTAATGTAAGTTATAGTGGCTTTAATATAGGAAAGTATTAAATACAGTACAACCAGAATAAACCAGACATGACTACGACTAAAACGTTTGGCCAGTTTAAAAAAATTCAAGTTCATAGAGAGATATTTATTGACGGGTGTCTCCGTAAATTAACATTTAATGATTTGAGATAATTTTGTAAATGAAAGTCAATCGTTCCTGTCTTAAATTCTGTACATCTTAGTTGGTGGGGGAAGTCAACCGACAATAAAAAGGAGTGAAAGGCCAAAATAAATGAAGTGTTTTAATAATGATTTTGATGTAGTCCACATAAACAGGAATCTGGATTAGACAGGTTATACTGTAAAATTATTTAACACTTAATTATTAATATTAATCACATTAGTGTAAGTAGTTTGTAATACAGTACTACAGCCATGGAATATAATCCAGTCCCTAGTATTTACTGGGAATGTAGCCATTGTGGTTGGCCCCAGACTGTTGGCTGGAGTAGCATTTTTAACTAACATACCAGGGGTACATTGTAGTTATGATAGTCTGTGATTTTAATATTTTTTGTGAAAACGAATGTTGTGTGATATATGAAGTACTATCAATGCAGGAAGCAAATGTTATTTGAATATTTTTGTCATGATATTTAAATGCTTAAGTTTTTGTTTTTGTAAGTTGCTACATCTGATGCTGTGTCCATCTCCAATTAAGGTAAAGGGTACCTCCGTGAAGAAGAGTACCACTTCAGAGTGAAGCAAGAAAACATCAGTTTTTCTGACTTGGGAGTTAATTCCCCTTTAAAAGTATCCTCTCTTATTTTGTTGTTGTGCATTTATAATTCCTAGATAGCAACATGGGTAAAATGAAAGTAGATAGAGATTTAAAGCATTCTACCCAGTAGTTTTTGGTGGTTTTTTTTCTGTTTTCAACTACTCCAATTTTGAACAACTATATATATCCGTTAAATTCATCACAAAATATTATTTTTGTGGAATTCTTCTGAAGAAATTACTTTTTAACAAATATTTCTTATCTGTAATAAAATAACAAGGGTAATATTTTTTGTTTTTGATCATGTACTCTTTACCTTAATTATAGAATATCCATGACTAACATTCACGAATATTGGAGGAGGAAAGGGGTGTAGATAATGGCCAAAGGGCCAGTAAAGCATACTAAACCTCTCCCTGGAGGGCCTTTTTAGCATAATCAGACCCCTCCTTGGCATGGAGGGCCAGTTAGACAAACTGACACATAATTCCTGGCAATCTGTTTCTTTTGTTGCACAAATCCATCAATAAACATCTATCAGTTGTTTTTTGTAGTATGTTGTCCTTTCAGAGTTGTTTTGACAAACTCACTATAGTTTGTCTCCCTTTAAGAGGTCACCTGAGCCGAAGGCTCAAATGACCTATTGCGATCCCTCTTCATCTATTCTTCATCTAGGGCTTAATCTTACGGTCATGATGTTTTGCTTGTAGCTAGTTGAGATGGAGGGCTGGGAAAGTTGTTAAATAAATTACCTTTACTCCATTTAAGGTCACGGGGTTCAAGTATGTATATATTTTTAGGTCACCTGAGCTTTGCTCAAGTGACCTATTCTAATCACTTTCCGTCCGTCGTCATCCGTCGTCCGTCGTGCGTTAACTTTTTACATTTTCAACTTCTTAGCAAGAACCAGTGGATGGATTTTTTTCAAACTTGGTCAGAATCATCCTTGGAGGAAGATGGTTTCAAATTGTAAAATTGAGATTCCTACCCCAACCCCTGGGGCCAGGGCGGTGCCCCAAAGGGAAAATTTACGAATATTTCAAAAATCTTCTTCTCCAGACTCAGAGGTATACTACAGTCATTTTCTCTGCATGTAAAGAAAGATCATCAGGGGCTTCACTTAAATTGTAAAATTCAGGACCCCCGAGCTATTCGTTCTCCCTTGGGGAGGGGGCAAAGTTTACTATAGTTTATATAGGGAAATAACACTTTTGGGTATATTTTGACAACTTTCTGTAGGAAATTGTTTTTGCTTGGTGAGAATTATGCTTGGAGGAAGATGATTCAAATTGTAAAATTGAGATTCCTACCCCAACCCCTCGGGCAAGGGTGGGGCCCCAAAGGGAAAATTTACAAATATTTCAAAAATCTTCTTCTCCAGACTCAGAGATACTACAGTCATTTGACCTGCATGGAAAGAAAGATCATCAGGGGCTTTACTTAAATTGTAAATTTCAGGACCCCCAAGCTATTCGTTCTCCCTTGGGGAGGGGGCAAAGTTTACTATAGTTTATATAGGGAAATAACACTTTTGGGTATATTTTGACAACTTTCTGTAGGAAATTATTTTTGCTTGGTGAGAATTATGCTTGGAGGAAGATGGTTTCAAATTGTAAAATTGAGATTCCTACCCCAACCCCTGGGGCAAGGGTGGGGCCCCAAAGGATAATTAACCAATATTTCAAAAATCTTCTTCTCCAGACTCAGAGATACTACAGTCATTTGACCTGCATGGAAAGAAAGATCATCAGGGGCTTTACTTAAATTGTAAATTTCAGGACCCCGAGCTATTCGTTCTCCCTTGGGGAGGGGGTAAAGTTTACTATAGTTTATATAGGAAAATAACACTTTTGGGTATATTTTGACAACTTTCTGTAGGAAATTATTTTTGCTTGGTGAGAATTATGCTTGGAGGAAGATGGTTTCAAATTGTAAAATTGAAATTCCTACCCCAACCCCTGGGGCAAGGGCGGGGCCCCAAAGGGAAAATTAACCAATATTTCCAAACTTTTCTCCTCCAGACTCAGAGGTACTTAACATTCATTTTCTCTGCATGGAAAGAAAATCATCAGGGGCTCTATTTAAATTGTAAATTTCAGGACCCCGAGCTATTCGTTTTCCCTTGGGGAGGGGGTTAAGTTTACTATAGTTTATATAAGGAAATAACTCTTTTGGGTATATATTTTATCCATTTTCAGCAGAAAATTACTCAAACTTAGTCAGAATCATCTTTGGTGAATTAGAGTATTACTTTGTAAAATTGGGATTCCTGCCCCCTCCCCAGGGGCTAGGGCAGGGCCCCAAAGGGACATTTACCAATATTTTCAAATTCTTATCCTTTGATGACATGACAAGTATTGTATTTCACTTAATTTACATGCTGATTTCCACATCACATCTAAACAATAAAATAAAGCTACCAGTACCTATGATATAACTCAGGTGACCACTAAGGCCCTTGGGCCTCTTGTTAAAATAACTTCTTTATAAATAAAATGATTATAAGTGATCATATATATTAAATAAATGACTTTGAAATGTGTTCAAGATCACAGGTGTCAAATATGTGAAACATTTCAAATGACTTCTTAAAATAAAACAATAAAGCCTCGATCATTTAACTGTGGCAGGGAATCCAGTTTGGTAATGCATAAATATCTTGTAATGAAAAACAACACCGATATATAAAAATATAATTTTATTGCATCTGTAGTTGTACACATGTCATATATAAGTATATTTGGTATTAAATGGACAGATTCACATACAATTATTTTGACATCTTAATCTGGATTTTAGTAATTGCAGAACATTATATAAATCAGACATAATTTGGGAGAAATTAAAATACTCTTTCATAATTAGGTAAGATTGGAGGATTCACCATGGCAGGTTCCACTTCTGATGAAACTCTGTATTGGAGAGTCTGGGTTTCACTTAAGGTCAGAACATTTCTGACAAGTATGTTATGTCTTTTTATAGAACCGTACATTAAGTAAATTGATAAAATATATAAGCGTCTTTGGTATTAAATGAACAGATTCACATACAATTATTTTGAATTCTAAATTAAGATTTTGCTCGAGTTTTTCTCTCGGACTATCCTCAATGCATTCATGGATATGAAAGAGTAAATTCTCTACCAGGATTTCTGCATTGCTGCATCATGAGACTTGTTCTACCCTGTAAAGTGAGAACATAATTAAGCCCCAATTGTTAATTGCTTACTGAAGGCACGGACATGTACATGTATATCGATATAATTTTTTAATTCAAAATGGAACTAGGACATTCGGTAAGAAGATTATCGTCATATGTCAAAACTAAGAACATGAGGGCACAGCTAGTATAATTGTGATGCCCTACACACGAACTACATACACTACAATGTGACATATTTTCGTACAAGAACAGACTTTCTGACTACTTAGTGGTATTGCCTAACCTTGACTGCTTATAGAATTCAAAATACAGTACAGAGTACTTACATGGTGATGCCCGTTTGTGAAGGAAGTCATAGACTGTTATGAAGAGTCTGTAAAAGTTCATGATATCAAGTCCTGATCACAGAGTATCTAGCATTGATTGATAAATAAACAGGCAGAGCCTCATTAGTTCAATTTTGATCCATCTTAAAACCTCAAAAGAGTCAATCTTGGTAAAGCTCCAAACAGTCTATAATATCTGGTATCACCTATATAATTATAATTATATATATATTTATACATATATATATACATACACCTCAGGTAGGTACGATGAGGCTCTGCCTGTTTATATATACATTGTATATATATAGCTACCTACATTATGTATAATGAACAATTTCCGACTTACAATATATGAACACTATATAGACACCTGCTGCTTAAATCGACCAATGAATGGTCAAAGTTGTCCAGACAAAATGCTGTTGCTAGTATTTCCACTTGTAAATGTCAAAATTTCTATCCATTTCCAGACCAACTTTCCATCCTACATTCAGCCACACACCAACAACATGTAACTTTCAGAACTCCTCAGCAGTCCTCCCCCCAGTAGTACTATAAATTACCAGAGAGCAGTCCTCCCCCAGTGGTACTATACATTACCAGAGAGCAGTCCTCCCCGCAGTAGTCCTATAAATTACCAGAGAGCAGTGCTCCCCCAGGGGTACTATACATTACCACAGAGCAGTCCTCCCCCCGTGGTACTATAAATTACCAGAGAGCAGTCCTCCTCGCAGTAGCACTATAAATTACCAGATAGCAGTGCTCCCCCAGTGCTACTATAAATTACCGAGAGCAGTCCTCCCCGCAGTAGCACTATAAATTACCAGATAGCAGTGCACCCCCCAGTAGTACTATAAATTACCAGAGAGTAGTCCTCCCCCAGTGGTACTATAAATTACCACAGAGCAGTCCTCCCCCAGTGGGACTATAAATTACCAGAGAGCAGTCCTCCCCGCAGTAGTACTATAAATTACCAGAGAGCAGTGCTCCCCCAGTGGTACTATACATTACCACAGAGCAGTCCTCCCCCAGTGGTACTATAAATTACCAGAGAGCAGTCCTCCCCGCAGTAGCACTATAAATTACCAGATAGCAGTGCTCCCCCCAGTAGTACTATAAATTACCAGAGAGCAGAGCTCCCCCAGTGGTACTATACATTACCTATAAATTACCAGAGAGCAGTGCCCCCCCCAGTGGTACTATAAATTACTAGAGAGCAGTACTAGTCCTCCCCCAGAGGTACTATACATTACCAGAGAACAGTACTCCCCCAGTGGTACTATACATTACCTATAAATTACCAGAGAGCAGTGCGCCCCCAGTAGTACTATAAATTACCAGATAACAGTCCTCCCCCAGTGGTACTATCAATTACCAGAGAGCAGTGCTCCCCAAGTGGTACTATAAATTACCAGAGAGTGGTACTATAAATTACCAGAGGGCAGTGCGCCCCCAGTGGTACTATAAATTACTAGAGAGCAGTACTAGTCCTCCCCCAGAGGTACTATACATTACCAGAGAACAGTACTCCCCCAGTGGTACTATACATTACCAGAGGGCAGTGCTCCCCCAGTGGTACTATACATTACCAGAGAGCACTCCTCCCCCAGTGGTACTATAAAGCGAGCAGTTCTCCCCCAGTGGTACTATAAATTACTAGAGAGCAGTACTAGTCCTCCCCCAGAGGTACTATACATTACCAGAGAACAGTACTCCCCCAGTGGTACTATAAAATACCAGAGAGCAGTGCTCCCCCCGGTAGTGCTATAAATTACCAGAGAGCAGTCTCCCCCAGTGGTACTATAAATTGCCAGAGAGCAGTGCTCCCCCCAGCAGTGCTATAAATTACCAGAGAGCAGTGCGCCCCCAGTAGTACTATAAATTACGCAGTGCTCCCCCCAGTAGTACTATAAGGTACCAGATAGCAGTGCTCCCCCAGTGCTACTATAAATTACCGAGAGCAGTCCTCCCCGCAGTAGCACTATAAATTACCAGATAGCAGTGCACCCCCAGTGGAACTATAAATTACCAGAGAACAGTGCTCCCCCAGTGGTACTATAAAGTACCAGAGAACAGTCCTCCCCCAGTGGGACTATAAATTACCAGAGAGCAGTACTATTCCTCCCCCAGTGGTACTATACATTACCTATAAATTACCAGAGAGCAGTACTCCCCGCAGTAGCACTATAAATTACCAGATAGCAGTACTAGTCCTCCCCCAGTGGTACTATACATTACCACAGAGAAGTCCTCCCCCAGTGGGACTATAAATTACCAGAGAGCAGTGCGCCCCCAGTAGTACTATAAATTACCAGAGAGCAGAGCTCCCCCAGTGGTACTATACATTACCACAGAGAAGTCCTCCCCCAGAGGTACTATACATTACCAGAGAACAGTACTCCCCCAGTGGTACTATACATTACCACAGAGCAGTCCTCCCCCAGTGGTAGTATAAATTACCAGAGAGCAGTCCCCCCCCCAGTATTACTATACATTTCCAGAGAGCAGTCCTCCCCCAGTGCTACTATAAATTACCAGAGAGCAGGGCTCCCCCCAGTAGTGCTATAAATTCCCAGAGAGCAGTGCTCCCCCCAGCAGTGCTATAAATTACCAGAGAGCAGTGCGCCCCCAGTAGTACTATAAATTACCAGAGAGCAGAGCTCCCCCAGTGGTACTATACATTACCTATAAATTACCAGAGAGCAGTGCCCCCCCCAGTAGTACTATAAATTACGCAGTGCTCCCCCCAGTAGTACTATAAATTACCAGATAACAGTCCTCCCCCAGTGGTACTATAAAATACCAGAGAGCAGTGCTCCCCCCAGCAGTGCTATAAATTACCAGAGAGCAGTGCTCCCCAAGTGGTACTATAAATTACCAGAGCGAAGTACTAGTCCTCCCCCAGTGGTACTATAAAGCGAGCAGTTCTCCCCCAGTGGTACTATAAATTACTAGAGAGCAGTACTAGTCCTCCCCCAGTGGTACTATACATTACCACAGAGAAGTCCTCCCCCAGAGGTACTATACATTACCAGAGAACAGTCCTCCCCCAGTGGTACTATGAATTACCAGAGGGCAGTCCTCCCCCAGTGGTACTATACATTACCTATAAATTACCAGAGAGCAGTGCTCCCCCCGGTAGTGCTATAAATTACCAGAGAGCAGTGCTCCCCCCAGTAGTCCAGGGGTACTATAAATTACCAGAGAGCCGTGCTCCCCCCAGTGGTACTATAAATTACTAGAGAGCAGTACTAGTCCTCCCCCAGAGGTACTATACATTACCAGAGAACAGTACTCCCCCAGTGGTACTATACATTACCAGAGCGCAGTGCTCCCCCAGTTGTACTATAAATTACCAGAGAGCAGACCTCCCCGCAGTAGCACTATAAATTACCAGATAGCAGTACTAGTCCTCCCCCAGTGGTACTATACATTACCAGAGCGCAGTGCTCCCCCAGTTGTACTATAAATTACCAGAGAGCAGGGCTCCCCCCAGTAGTGCTATAAATTCCCAGAGAGCAGTGCCCCCCCCAGTAGTACTATAAATTACGCAGTGCTCCCCCCAGTAGTACTATACATTACCAGAGAGCAGTGCTCCCACAGTGGTACTATAAATTACCAGAGGGCAGTCCTCCCCCAGTGGTACTATGAATTACCAGAGGGCAGTCCTCCCCCAGTGGTACTATGAATTACCAGAGGGCAGTCCTCCCCCAGTGGTACTATGAATTACCAGAGGGCAGTCCTCCCCCAGTGGTACTATAAAGCGAGCAGTTCTCCCCCAGTGGTACTATAAATTATCAGAGAGCAGAGTGGTACTATAAATTACCAGAGAACAGTGCTCCCCCAGTGGTACTATAAATCACCAGAGAACAGTCCTCCCCCAGTGGGACTATAAATTACCAGAGAGCAGTCCTCCCCCCAGTATTACTATACATTTCCAGAGAGCAGTCCTCCCCCAGTGGTATTATACATTACCAGAGAGCAGTCCTCCCCCAGTGGTACTATACAATACCAGAGAGCAGTCCTCCCCCAGTGGTACTATAAATTACCAGAGGGCAGTCCTCCCCCAGTGGTACTATAAAATACCAGAGGGCAGTCCTCCCCCAGGGGTACTAGACATTACCAGAGAGCAGTCCTCCCCCAGTGGTATTATACATTACCGAGAACAGTCCTCCCCCAGTGGTACTATACATTACCAGAGGGCAGTCCTCCCCCAGTGGTACTATACATTACCACAGAGCAGTCCTCCCCCAGTGGTACTATACATTACCACAGAGCAGTCCTCCCCCAGTGGTACTATACATTACCAGAGAGCAGTCCTCCCCCAGTGGTACTATACATTACCACAGAGCAGTCCTCCCCCAGTGGTACTATACATTACCAGAGGGCAGTCCTCCCCCAGTGGTACTATACATTACCAGAGGGCAGTCCTCCCCCAGTGGTACTATAAAAGACCAGAGAGCAGTCCTCCCCCAGTGGTACTATACAATACCAGAGAGCAGTCCTCCCCCAGTGGTACTATACATTACCAGAGAGCAGTGCACCCCCAGTGTTACTATAAATTACCAGAGAGCAGTGCTCCCCCAGTGGTACTATACATTACCAGAGAGCAGTGCTCCCCCAGTGTTACTATAAATTACCAGAGAGCAGTGCTCCCCCAGTGGTACTATACATTACCAGAGCAGTCCTCCCCCAGTGGTACTATAAATTACCAGAGAGCAGTGATCCCCCCAGTAGTACTATAAATTACCAGAGAGCAGCCCTCCCCCAGTGGTACTATAAATTACCTACCAGAGGACAGTCCTCCCCCAGTGGTACTACACATTACCACAGAGCAGTCCTCCCCCAGTGGTACTATACATTACCAGAGAGCAGTCCTCCCCCAGTGGTACTATAAATTACCTACCAGAGGGCAGTCCTCCCCCAGTGGTACTACACATTACCACAGAGCAGTCCTTCCCCAGTGGTACTATACATTACCAGAGAGCAGTCCTCCCCCAGTGGTACTATAAATTATCAGAGAGCAGTCATCCCCCAGTGGTACTATACATTACCAGAGAACAGTCCTCCCCCAGTGGTACTATAAATTACCAGAGAGCAGTCCTCCCCCAGTGGTACTATAAATTACCTACCAGAGAGCAGTCCTCCCCCAGTGGTACTATAAATTACCAGAGAGCAGTGCTCCCCCCAGTAGTACTATACATTACCAGAGAGCAGTCCTCCCCCCAGTAGTACTATAAATTACCAGAGAGCAGTCCTCCCCCCAGTAGTACTATAAATTACCAGAGAGCAGTGCAGGGTCATCCTCTAATGTTCTTACAATCGAAAGTGCTTTAGAGTAGTTTTACAAATTATATAGGGTGCTATATAAATGTTGTATATTATTATTATTACAATATAAATTTTGTTAGTCCACCTCAGGTAGGTACATTCATACAAATAACATAGGTCTTCTCCAGTAGTTCAGGAAGTTACATACATACGAATAACATAGGTCTTCTCCAGTAGTTCAGGTAGGTACATACATACCAATAACATCGGTCTTCTCCAGTAGTTCAGGTAGGTACATACATACGAATAACATAGGTCTTCTCCAGTAGTTCCTCTGGTGGATATGGATTCTTGGTGATGATAACAAATTTGAAATTTTTTGTTCGTAAGTCGTTAAATTTTGTCTTTGCATACTCATCTCCATCAGATTTTTTCACTATTTTCAAGTAACTGTAAAAAAAATATGAAAACATTAAATGGGAAATAACAAACTAATGTATAGCAGGAAAAAATTCAATGATGACAAAAATGGCTGGGGGAAAGTGGATAAAGTTCTGAAGTGTTGAGAAAGGCTTCTAGGTTTTCCCGACACTTGCACCGTAACCCCAACCTCACTTACCTTTAATCTAAACCAATTTGACATCTTCTGGTAGAATATCAACGACATTAAACATTATACTGATTTATTACATTTTTGCCAGTGAAATATCAGATTCTATCAACTTGATAAAACTGATATCTTTCACACTGTGACAAATATCAAAAGTGATATTTTTACAGTGTGAAAATATCACTTTTTGGTATTGACCAATCATATCTTCTAATTGCTGCATTCAAAGGCAACAATTTTTTTGTTCAGATTCAAATGAAGCGACAGTAGAATAAGTGGTTGTTTTGGTAAATGTTTGGTACACACACTTAAGTATTAACATATATATATACAATTTATAACATTTGTATGAGCAATCATAACAGAAAATTGCAGAAAACATCGGAACTGCTTTGAGTATCCCATTCAAAATGGTGCACAGCCTTGTTGTCAAGCGTGACGTCATAAGAATATGGCGCTAATACTTGCCCTTCTACATTTTTCATGTTTTTTAAAAAATGTAATAAATAGAAAATTTAACAGTGTTTTCAGTAATAACAAATGTATTTCACTCGTGTGGCTAAAAGTTTTGATATTTTTCACTCGTGCTGTGTACTCGTGAAAATATCAAAATATTAGCCACACTCATGAAATATATTTGTTATTACTGAAAACACCATTAAATATCCTCTATTTATTACAACTGATGTTAGAACAAATTTGTATTTGAAGTTCCATTATTATAAACGGAAGTTCCTTTTAACTATTTTAGAAATAGAATTACTGCCAATAATCATGAAAGTTGGTTATTAAAAGGTACTACGTATAAAGAGCATATAACTCACTTTTCCTCTTCTAAAATGCTTCTGTCCATGATCTTGCTCATGAGGCCCTCAAGAATTTCATCAAACCTCATGGTGACCGTGTCAAACATATCCACCTCCATCATGTCCAACACCAGGGGTTTACCATACCTGAAATAAAAGCAGGACAGAGGGGCTACAATCATGTAAACAAGGGTTTACCATACCTGGAAAAAACAGGACAGAGGGGCTACAATCATGTAAACTTTCTTTAACAAGAGTTTACCAATACATAACCCTGAATTTAATTTTAGTATGCACAAGCACATACAAAAACTTGTCAATAGTATTGCCTGTAGGTTATTGAGTTTACAGTAGACTGGGTATGCCCTGGCCAAAGTGTCCACTTGTAATGGATTGACTGAATAATATAGTTTATGATATATGATAAGTGTAAACCTCGAGTTCCTGCCTCTGATGGTACAATATCAGTAGAGTTGTAAGACTATAGTAAGTCAGAGATCCCACCCACTGTGGTTCAAATACTAGTGGAAGCAGTGACAAAATAAGGACCTCTGTTACATTGGTGCCCATGTAAGAACCGTGGAAATATGGTCCAAAATACTTGGATACTTTCACAAGAACTGCTACGACCGCAGGAAAACTCAGGACAAGTTCTTTGCTGGTGTGCAAGCTGTATCCTACCGACTCGGCTAGGGAGAAATTCTCTTTAGCTCATTTGGTAGAGCATAAGACTAGTACACCAGAGGTTCCAGCAGCACTGTCTATAAGTACCTGATAGACCCAATAATGGCCAGCCTGGCTTTGTCAGCCTCCATCTGGGCCGGACTGAGGGCATTGAGGTAGTTGGTGTCACGGTAACGTAGGAAGGTCGCGACCTGAGCATTGGGGTCAATGATCAGTGGCCACCTATAAATAGATAAAAAAAAGCTTTTATATACTGGTTTATTTAAAAAAGGTTTTGAATGTGAAGTTAAATTATCAGTTATTTCTGTCTTCATGTGGAAGAAAATTTCCAGCATAATTAAATGCAATACACTTCCATAGATTACTATTTTTTACAGCTGTAAAAAAAATTCATCACTTATCAGAACATGAAACAGGCCACCTGTGTTAAGAAACCACTTTTAAAGCTCCCAATTGCACTTATTTTTATGTGAACTTTTATTAAGAGACCACCTGTGTTAAAAAAACACTTCTAAAATTCCCTATTGCAGTTATATTTTTCCATGCTAAATGTATTGAGAGATCGCTTGCAGTAACAGATCACTTAAAATGGACTCTCAAGGTGGTCTCTAAATACGGGTTTGATAGTACATGATAAGACCAGTGGAGTTACTTACATGCCAGAGTCTTTGATTTTATTCCCCACATCCCTTAGCAGGACATCTTCCAGTTCACGGGTCATCACCTTAACCCCTGGTAGTTCATCTTCACCCAAAGCAGCTGAGAAAATATATAATTCAAAATTAAAATCAGTAGCCCAGCTATACAATAACAAGAGCATCGCAAACGGAGGCATAATACGTCCGTCTGACCCTATGCATTGATTTTTTGTTTGTTTGATACTTAAAGTACCTAATAAGGACAATAACACATGATCTGATTGAACTGTACACCACTGTAGAAACTTGCAACAAAACTTTAACTGAGAAATTGCACGAGAAAAGTTAAGTCCCAAACACATCCAAAATTTCCTTGTTAGACTCCACATGAACATCCATGCCAGAAATTAGGGACAATAACACATGATTTGACTGAACTGTATACCACTGTAGAAACTTGCACCAAAACTTTAATAACGGAGAAATTGTGCGAGAAAAGTTAATTAAGTCCCAAACACAGCCAAAATTTCCAAAAAAATAAATATTTTCCCAAATTAAATCTCCATATTGTCCTTGTTAGACCCCACATGCACATCCATGCCAAAAATTAGGACAATAACACATGATTTCACTAAACTGTGTACCACTGTAGAAACTTGCACCAAAACTTTAACCGGACGGACGCAAACACTATACCATAATACCTCCGTCGAAATTCGACGGGCGTATAATAACTTATAAAAAATCATAATACTGTAGCCCCTGGACAGGCAGGGCATACCCGATGCCATTTGAGTAAATTAGGGATGCCATTATGTAAAATTGTCTACTTTATTTTAACAAAAGTAGTATATTTCTCTTTACTCTTTTTTAGAACTCTACCCAAAACAAGTATGACAGAGAAACACAGTTTGATCACAATTTTATACTACTGCTGTTCGCAAATTCTTGAAAAGGAAAAATCTCAAGAGTTCGGGGTTACACTAAATGCAAAATGCAATATCTAGACATAAGATATATCTAAGATATAATTTACCTGGGACCTCCCAACTTCAGACAGATGCTCTCACAAACTGTGCTACCTCATGGTCACTGCTGAACGTCGCAGTCCAGTTCAACACATGAAAAAGGCTTATTCATGCCATATTGTGTCCTAAACTGTAAGTGACCAGAGAAATAAATCTTACATTGTCCTGCTCTCTTCTGTTCACGAAGTTCTAGCTTGGCATTTGCTAACTTCTCTCTTGCCTTTTCCGTATTAAGTTTTAAAATCTCAACTTCATCTTCATAATCATGAATAGCCTGAAACATATACAAAATCACACCTTTATACAATCTAACAACCAGCTATGGTAGTAAATCGGATCCAGAACTCCTCAAAACAGCATGTCTTCTATATAATATATACAAAAAACATCAATTTTAAATAGAAAAGAAATGACAAAAGAGTTTCTTGTTACTTTCCTAGTACTTTCGCCTCTTGAAAGGTTCATTAGGGGAACCTTTGAAGTCATGAAAGTACTGCGAATAAAGTGAAATTAAAATCCCCATAAATAATACCAACTATATCACAGTGCTGCAGTAGACTCGCTAGTTATGATCCTTTTCCTCACAAATATTGGTGTGCGTTGTGGTGGTTGAATTAATTAGTCAAACAAACCATGGATCATACTGATTCTTACCTGTAGTGTGATTTCTGGACGGTCAAAACCACTGGACACTGCTTCATCATGCTCCGAGATCCTCTTTTCAAGCTCTGCGTAAGCCTTATTTAGCTATGAAGAAAAAAATAAAAATAAAAATGCAAAGCCGCTGACAAGATCGTAATTAAGTTATCTGCATGTTCAGCTTATGGTGCATAACTTGTGAATATCACATGTACAGTATATAGCAATACAAATTAAAGTGAGTTTTAAAATTTGGTAAAAAAATAAATATCTTGCATGTTTAGTTAATATATTTGACTATAATTAACTTATTGCCGTGGAAACAAAAAAACATCAGCAAATAATTTTCTGCAAAATTGGATTTGTGTCATATTTAATTAAGTATACATGTGTATCAACAATCAAATAGTGCAAAATAATTAACACAGGATTGTAAATGTCCATCAGCATATGAGCAATATTGATGATTTTTTTCTTTTTTCTAAATACGTTATCAAATTGACTACAACATTTTTTTCCCCCATGAATCATAGCTCAGATTGAATTTCTGAAAAACAAATGCAAAGAATTACTCTATAAGAAATATATGTTCTAAAAAGTTTATGATACTGGTAAATCAAAACAAAATTCACATACAAAATTGATTGTTGATTCTGATTTGTTTAATTCACTTCGTTACAATTAGTAGATAAACAAGAGGCCCAATGGGCCTGCAATCGCTCACCTGGTTCTCATCTCACACTTGTAATCTTAAGATTTCATAAGAACCTGTTTAAAGATTAAAACATATGACGCCTGTGACCTTGATTGTCGAACAAGGACATTAGGTTGAAAGTGGATCAAGGTCATTCATTTGAACTAACTTGGTAGTCATTAATCCCAGCATGCTACAGGCCTAGTTTCAGTACCCTGGGCCTTTTGGTTATTGAGAAGAACTCGTTGAAGATTTTAAGACATCTTAGCCAGTGACCTTCAAATTATGTTGACCCTCTTTCAAGGTCACTGGGGTCAGATGTCTTAAAATCTACGAACAACTTCTTCTCAATAACCAAAAGGCCCGGGGTACTGATATTGGGCATGTAGCATGCTGGGATCAAGGGCTACCAAGTCTGACCCCAGTGACCTTGAAAGAGGGTCAACATATTTCATTTGAACAAACTTGGTAGCACTTCATCCCAGCATGCTACAGGCCCAATATCAGTACCCTGGGCCTTTTGGTTATTGAGAAAAAGTTGTTTGAAGGTTTTTCAAGACATCTGACCCCAGTGACCTTGAAAGTGGGTCAACATCATTTATTTGAACAAACTTGGTAGCCCTTGATCCCAGCATGCTACAGGCCCAATATCAGTACCCTGGGCCTTTTGGTTATTGAGAAGATGTTGTTTGAAGGTTTTTCAAGACATCTGACCCCAGTGACCTTGAAAGTGGGTCAACATCATTTATTTGAACAAACTTGGTAGCCCTTGATCCCAGCATGCTACAGGCCCAATATCAGTACCCTGGGCCTTTTGGTTATTGAGAAGAAGTTGTTTGAAGGTTTTTCAAGACATCTGACCCCAGTGACCTTGAAAGTGGGTCAACATCATTTATTTGAACAAACTTGGTAGCCCTTGATCCCAGCATGCTACAGGCCCAATATCAGTACCCTGGGCCTTTTGGTTATTGAGAAGATGTTGTTCGTATATTTTAAGACATCTGACCCCAGTGACCTTGAAAGTGGGTCAACGTAATTCATTTGAACAAATTTGGTAGCCCTTGATCCCAGCATGCTATAGGCCCAATATCAGTACCCTGGGCCTTTTGGTTATTGAGAAGAAGTTGTTCGTAGATTTTAAGACATCTGACCCCAGTGACCTTGGAAGTGGGTCAACGTCATTCATTTGAACAAACTTGGTAGCCCTTGATCCCAGCATGCTACAGGCCTAATATCAGTACCCCTGGCCTTTTGGTTATTGAGAAGAAGTTGTTCGTAGATTTTAAGACATCTGACCCCAGTGACCTTGAAAGTGGGTCAACATCATTTATTTGAACAAACTTGGTAGCCCTTGATCCCAGCATGCCACAGGCCTAATATCAGTACCCCTGGCCTTTTGGTTATTGGGAAGAAGTTGTTCGTAGATTTTAAGACATCTGACCCCAATGACCTTGGAAGTGGGTCAACGTCATTCATTTGAACAAACTTGGTAGCCCTTGATCCCAGCATGCTATAGGCCCAATATTAGTACCCTGGGCCTTTTGGTTATTAAGAAGAAGTTGTTTGAAGATTTTAAAGACATCTGACCCCAGTGACCTTCAAGGTGGGTCAACATCATTCATTTGAACACACTTGGTAGCCCTTGATCCTACTCCAACAATGTTAGAGGTCTTACATGGCGAAAAACTTTTGACAGGCGCCGCGTAACCTCTTACTGCCCATAGCTGATTTTCCCGATGCTAACGATCACATTTTCAAAGTTCGGATTAAGAAAGAGTATATCGTGTTTACATACATGTAAATGGTCAAAAGGGTCCAATTAATATTCCTTTCCATAAATCCATGATTATATGAGAAAAATTGCGTGTCAAAGACATACATAATGAGTTTTTTCTCATTCGAAGCGAAACAGACAGCATTTGCCATGATTTTTCCGGTTAATACAAAAATGGATTACATGTAATGTTTCACAAGCGGAATACAAACAAACTCCGTATCATTTCGTTCCATTTGAAATCCCCCCTGCTATTTTGTATTAATCCAGAAGCCATGTTTTAAATGTAGGTCAGAGATGTGCTACAACGACATGGACATGTACTTTGAGTGTTCTATTCCGTAATATACTATATATTTGTGTCTGTGACATACATATGAGATCTATATTATATAAACGGTGAGTAGACATCGCTGTCATGAACTATTAACCACTTAAGTGAGTTTGTCAAGCCGATTTTGTTCCGCCCGAATTTCGGGCGGAAACTGCATCAAAGAATTAGTGCTTCGGAAATGAGAGGTCGCAGTCGGCAAAATCATATCCGATTGAAAAAAGGCCGACCAGCGGCCTCTCATGTTATGGGAGTACCCTTGATCCCAGCTTGTTTAGGCCTAATATCAGTACCCTGGGCCTTTTGGTTATTGAGAAGAAGTTGTTCGTAGATTTAAAGACATCTGACCCCAGTGACCTTGGAAGTGGGTCAACGCCATTCATTCAAGCATGCTACAGGCCTAATATCAGTACCCTGGGCCTTTTGGTTATTGAGAAGAAGTTGTTCGTAGATTTTAAGACATCTGACCCCAGTGACCTTGAAAGTGGGTCAACGTAATTCATTTGAACAAACTTGGTAGGCCTTGATCCCAGCATGCTATAGGCCCATTATCTGTACCCTGGGCCTTTTGGTTATTAAGAAGAAGTTGTTTGAAGATTTTAAAGACATCTGACCCCAGTGACCTTCAAGGTGGGTCAACATCATTCATTTGAACACACTTGGTAGCCCTTGATCCCAGCTTGCTATAGGCCCAATATCAGTACCCTGGGCCTTTTGGTTATTGAGAAGAAGTTGTTTGAAGATTTTAAAGACATCTGACCCCAGTGACCTTGGAAGTGGGTCAACGCCATTCATCCAAGCATGCTACAGGCCTAATATCAGTACCCTGGGCCTTTTGGTTATTGAGAAGAAGTTGTTTAAAGATTTTAACATATTTGACCCCTGTGACCTTGAAAGTGGGTCAAGGTCATTTATTTGAACAAACTTAGTAGCCCTTGATCCCAGCATGCTACTGGCCAAATATCAGTACCCCGGGCCTTTTGGTTACTGAAAAGAAGTTTTTTAAAGTAAAAAGTTGACGCCGGAAAGACAGACGACAGACGGACGACGGACGCTGCACCATGGCATAAGCTTACCTGCCCTTCGGGTAACAGTTGTTTTCCATTGTAAGATTTTACCATCGAGATCGAGACAGTTGTAACTATGTTACTTCTAAGGTAATAAATGGCTGTTCCAATGATTTAATTGGCATTTACAGTTCCTATTTATGACTGTTAATTGAATTCATAGCATTGTCATGCAATACAGAATAGACGGATCTAAGTTTATCAATTAATGTATATTATCCTAAAGTTGACAGTAAAACTATACAAACCTGTTTCTGTAGAATATCATACTCATGCTGAATAGACTCCAACTTGCTCTCCAATCTGTGTCACAACAAGAAATTTATAAGTAAAAAAAGGGGGGAAAAGTGAAAAAAATTGGAATCAGAAATATCGACATTCAATAAAGTGAACTGAAACAGTCTTAGGCAAAAACATCTTGTGACTTTAAAACTAGGAGAATAAAACATACCTAAACAATTACAATTAATTACTATCTAGTTGCTGCAAGACAATCAAACTGGTTTTTTATTGTTAAAGTAATGTTTAAACAATACTGCAGGGCAATCAACGCCACTGGTACATTATCTATTACATGTTTCTTTCTCAAAACTGGCTCAGACTTAGGTATCAAATCTTAAATATACTACATTCCTGAAAACAAAGCAATAATTAAGTTAAGATGATTCATGTGTCAGTTTGAAATTTAATATGTGATTTTGCTGATTCCTTTTCTATACAAAATTGTTAAACTTGAATGTTTATCTCAGGACGGTCTGCTTTCATTATGTTTTGACCATTAAGAAGGTAAAACTTGAATCTCTTTTATATTCATTACATGTAATTTTGAAACTTAAATGTAATGTACTTGACCTGCAATTCAAAATGGTCAATTTCACGTAATATATATATATAACAAAGATATGAAATACTCTTAGTTTTTGCTGAAAATTAAAATTCCAAAATTTGACATATATTATTTAAGCTTAATAGGATTAAATACAACTGCAGGAGTCCTCATTAAGACAGAATTTTTTTCTGTTATTTCCATTCCATTTTTCAGGAGCATCATCATCTAATTTGGATTAAATTTATTTAAGATATATTATATGCACTCTGCTTCCAAACATTAATGATACTGTATATTAGTCATCTAAAATTGGTTCAAATTATGCCTTCCATACATACTTGCTCTGTTCAAACTCATTTCTCTTTCTCTGTTCTTCCAAGCGTTGCTCTTTTGCAGTTTCAAGTTTAGCCAGAAGGATGTCTGTTTGGGCAACATCCCAGTCTTTTATCAGTTCTTGTACAGCCTTCTGAGAGGCTATCTGTGATTCAAAGGGGAGATAATCTTCAATTTGGACAGACATGTATGTTATGTGTAATATTTAAGACTTGGCTGCTTGAAGTCATTTTAAAGAGAGAATGATCAGGCTCCAATTTCATGTATGTTCCTTGAACTTAAGTTAATGTTCTTCATAGGAAAGTATTAAGAAGCCATTATCCTAAAATTTTCTTTAACATTTCTTGAACTTTAAGTCCAAAAATATTTTTGTTTCGAGAAACGTTTGAGAAACTTGAGTCAGACACTATACAAAACACTGAACTAATAGTTTTTCTTGGAAATGTAGGGAATTGACAATTTTAAGGTAAGAAAACCAACAGAATATTAAAGCATTTCAAAGGTCTTTCTGATTACATATTAAGCATTAATAATAAGGAAAGCATCGAAGGGAATATACATCGCAAGTAATCGATAGTCCTCCATAGCGACATAACTCACTGTAGTTCACTTTTCTTCTCAGTGAGTGGCAGCAAAATCATGATGATGATAATGAATATTAAGATATAGTTTACTTACATAGTATTTCCACTGTGGAGGGCAAAATTAATACTAGGCAAAACTTGATTTTATTAACAAGAAGCAAATATATCAATGGAAGAATGTTAGAGGCAAATATAGCACTGGAAGAAATGTTAATGGTACATACAGTAATATTCAGTAGTGTAGAAATGATGGTCTATAAAGGCACACAAAAAATCTTAATGGCTTTTAAATACGATCTTCACTCTTTTTAAGGGCAAAGAAGGGGGTTTGTTTTACAATGTCTATTCATCACACAAACATAAGTGAGATTAAAGCTTCATTTTTTTGACAGTTCAGAAACTATTGTCCAAATTTACATCTAGATTGTGACAATGGTCTTACCTGTTGAGGTGTCTGGCTGTCACTTGCATATATCCGCGGGTCTGCACCATTCTGGAGGAGCAGCTAAAGAAAAACAAAGAGGGAATACAAAATTTACAAAAACAGTTGTCTAGCCTGTTGTTCACACTGGTGTAAGATATATTAACCACTATACAATGAAATCAGCTTTTTTACAGAAGACCTGCCTATTAAGAACAACTGTGTTGGTGGTTTTTATAGATAGGTAATAGAAACTGTCAAATTGAACCTGTCTATAGAGATTAGCTGCTTATAGCTATGATCTTAACAACAATGATGGCTTCAACTGTTATGTGGGATCAGTATCACAAAGAAATGGCCGGCATTAACATGCGATGAATGTTCTCAGATTTAATTTTTCACAGATCTGGGTGTCATTTACAGCAATAAACTATAATATCATTGCTACATGAATTATGTGACTATTTTCAACTGCTCATTAGTAATCTACATACCTGACAAGCTTCCAAGTGTCCTGCAAAAGCTGCTCGGTACAGTGGTGTGCGGCCGAACTGACCCTGTGTGTTGGGGTCAGCTCCCTTCTCTAAAAGTAGCCGTATGGTGTCCACACTTCCACCATCTAGCAGTAAAAATAAGACTCTAAGACCATAGTTATGATTGCTATTTCTACCACACTTTTTCTATTATTGTGGTACTAGAGTTTGTGAAAAGACAACTTCATTTTGCATCCATTTGAAATCCATTAATTTATGGTATTAAATTCATTAAAAAAATCCATTTAATCTTGTTTTAAGAATATGATGTTATCATAAACTAAAATATTAATATTACATTCTTTACTTAATTTTCAACAACAAACATCAGTTTCACTGACACAGACGAAAAAGTAACAAAGGTTTGAGATGATGGAAAAGTGTTTCCCTCCCCTCCTTCAGAAATGATATTAACAGAGACATACTATATGGACTTACTTCCAGCCTCAGAGAGTGGTGTGTTTTCATTGGGATCCTCACATTCTATGACAGCCATCTCATGTTTATTTCTGATGGCCATACCAATTGAGTCTGTCCCTACCTCATTTTTATCATCCAATTCTTTTACCTAACAACAATACCAGGAATAAAATGTAATAATCCAAGCGACACAGCTTCAGTCTTTTTTAATTAACCATACAGCTATACAAAATGAAATTTTATCAAATAATAATAAGTTGTAATTTGGAAGAGTATTCGGTTTCAATGGATTGCTTGGTTGTTTGTTTGTATCCTCAATTGGCTATAGGCTAAGAAAGGTCAACCAAGAAAGGTCTGATAAGTAAAGACAGTAGTTGGGTAGACAACTTACACAATGCAATGGTTTGTTTGATTTATTTTCTTATGAAGCACAAATGGGGTTTGATCTGTGACCTCTTGATTTGACCTCAAATTTTGTGGTGTAAGAGTACATTTACTTAAAATCAGGACATTCCAAATGATACGAGAAAAGTTGTAGTTTATTAACAACTATATTAACCAATATGTTACATAAAGCAACATGGTATTAAGTTTAATGTTATAAATAACAAATATATACCTCCTGAAGAATCGCCATTATTTCATCAATATCTCCCTCAAAGGCTGCCTCCAGCATCCTCTTCCTCCTCTTTGTTTCAGCTTGCCTTCTCCGCCTCTCCTCCTCTTCCTTCTTACGCTCACGATCTGCTTGTTCTTGCTCCATTTGAACGATTTTCATAAATGCCTAGATCAAAATTGATGAAACAGATTTGTACAATATACGTACTTGATTTTCAGTGGTTAAGAAGAATTTAATTAGCGATCAGAACATACAATGCATAGCTGCTACATGTAGATTTTTTATTACAAATGACAAGAATAATTGCAATACAACAGTTTTCTTACAAAATATTTCAATACTTATACATGTACCATATATTTGCTATATAGAGTGCTCTAACTATAATGCAGTTTCTTTTTACCTCTTTTTCAATTTTATCCATGAGTTCATCATAGTCCTGTTTTTCTTTTCTCTTTCTGGCGACTGTCTTTCTGGCCAAAAACACTCTGATCTGTGTTTGAATTTTCTTGGCCGCTTCATCCTGTTTTGTCCAGACTTTTGCTTTAGGTTTTGCTGGCTCAGCCTTACCTTTAGCCGCAGCTGGTCCAGCTGCACCACCTCTTTTCACTCCTGAAAGTTGATAAATGTTCTCTTATTAACAATTAAGATATCACCCCAGTTGAAAAGTTAAAAAGTTGGAGGGGAAAACTGCAGTTCATTTGCATAGGCCTGATATGAGAACACTGGTAAGATATCTGCAAAATAGCTGTATACATTTAAATACTGTCGCACAGCTATTTAATAGATTTTTGTCACTCATTTATTGATGTCGTTTTAACTTTTATTGGGGATTATGTATTTATAATGTTAGCCCGAGTTTCCTCTGGCCCTGACACCAGAGTTAGACATTTTGACAGACACTGTTTGGACCAGACATCTATCTGTCAAAATGTCTAATTCAGGTGTCAGTGCAAGAGGAAACTCGGGCTAATAAAAAGTACAGCCTAGTATACTTCTGTTGCAATTGGTTAACGTTTAACCAAACCGAACATTAGGTCTACATCCATATATATACGTTAGACCTTGAAAATCTGTCAGACCTTGACTGCTAAACTGACAATTAGTATAATCGCAGCAGGCTAAGAGGAGTACAGGGGGGGACCCAGGAATTAATTTTGGGTGTTGCCAAAATTTTTAAACTCAGAAAAAGACAATTTTTTTGAACTTATCTAGAATTATAAAGTAGAATTGTCATGTCGGTTGTACATGTATACTTCTTTCTGGCACCAAAAAGTAAATAGAACTTCCTTATTTCTGACAATCATGATATCCCAGCCGAGCGTAGCAAGTCTTTTTTTTCTTTCTGAAAATGTAATACTAAACTATTTCAAGTACGCCCGAGCGTTGATTGCAAGAATTTATCGGACATTATTTCCATTGTCAAACAGATTGAGTGAGGCGTAGAATAGTTCTGAGTTTCCAGGTTATATTTTATAACGTAGAGTATTTATATTTTATGATGGCCGTGCAGAGCGAGTGTTAACAAAATCTGTCAAATAAATGGTAAAAATGTAGGGTTTTGGTTAAAATATTGATGCTTCACTGCGGTGTCATGCCCTTGGCATTGGCAATTAAATGTTGATTTATTTTGCCATAAATATGAATGATGATTTAACTGTTTGTCTTTTATTGTGAATTTGTACGCATACATATGTACAACGGCAACACCTAATGAAAAAAATGTACACGCCAGGCTTTTATACTAACATTGGTTATTATTCACCTGATAAAGGGATACTAAGGTGGGTCTTTGAAATTTTTGAAATATATATTTTTTAATTGGAATTAAAAATTACTCCTGGTGATCATGTGTACATGAAACCACAGGTGAAAATACAGGTTTATCTATCATGAAATGGACTCTTACCTTTGAAATAACACTTAACCTATATTTCAGCATATATGGTATAGTCTACTCCAACAATGTTAGAGGTTTTACACGGCGAAAAACTTTTGACAGGCGCCGCGTCGCAGTCAGCAAAATCATATCCGATTGAAAAAAGGCCGACCAGCGGCCGCTCATGTTATGGGAGTAGGTATATATATAGTCCTCTCCCAACTGACAGGGTGATCACACCGTGACATTAGAACAATAAGATTAGGTAGAGTCAGTCCGGTAAGCCTTGACCACTGACCTGACTGGAGACCCTACTAATATATAGACAATGGAGGATTAATCCCCTATTGTTTAGAGTATAAGTATACGTAGTGGACTCCTTGTTTGGGCAACACCCTTAGATATTCAAACTACTGGCAAGGGGAAGCCATAGAAAATAATAGTTCAAGAGATGGTTGATATTAGAAGGAAAACCATAATGAAATGGAGGAAAATCTTAGGTGAAATTTATGGACGCAGAAAAAAGGTGTTGCCAAGTAGGGCAACACCCCTGGGTCCGCCACTGGAGTATAGTTTGCTTACCTGCAGCCGGGGCACCTCGTTTTGCAGGTGCTCCCCTCCCTGTTGGTTTGGGTGCAGCTTTTGCTGCAGGTTTTACTGGTGCTTTCACGGGAGCCGGCTTTTTTGGTGGCATTTTTGATAAAGTTATCTGTTCTCGACGATGTAAATGCAATGTGTGGTAAAAAAAATATTTATCGCCGGAGATTTTCATACATTATCCTCCATTTGTCAACAAGATAGGTCCGCACTTAGCAATCATGACAGACACCTTCTGATTGGTCAATAAAACTACTCATTCAATCGGGAACCGTCGGCACTTTCCGTAAACGAGAAAAGTATACGCAACATGTAGAAAAATGCGGTTTCTCAAACGGCAATGAAGCATATCTAATTTACGGAAACCCCAAACCAGAAAGCATTTATTATGTATTTTACCTTTTGATTTTATATTTGTTTTAAATGAACTGAGAGAAGCCGAATTCCTGATAGATATATCTAGGTCATTCCACATTTTTGTAGTTGATGGGGAAAAAAGAATTGCGCATAGTTTGCGCATAGTTTCAAGTATAAAGTTTGGTTGTCTTAAATGTTGGGAATTTCTTAGGTTAGAACGGGAAATATCCCCCAATGCTATCTAATATGGTGTCACACCAATAATTTGGAGCGGTACCGTTTTTAATTGTAAAGAATAGGGATAATTTTCTATTTTCCCTTCTATTACTTAGTGGAATCCAGCCAATTCATTTGATTTAAACATATTTTTATTTGCATCTAATATACAAAAGGGATTGGGCACAAGTTGTCCAACTTTTGTAAAGCCCTTTCCCTATAACATAATGAAATATATATATACAAGATGGCAATTTTTAAATTAATTAATAATTTCAATTAAGTTTAGTGTTACAGAGGGGAGAGAGAGAGAGAGAGAGAGAGAGAGAGAGAGAGAGAGAGAGAGAGAGAGAGAGANTGGGGGAGGTCATAGCTTGAAGATATTTAATGTTAGATCGTGGTAGTGATCTTCTCCGACACAGAAGGCACTAGTAACACTGTCCACTATTCAAAACACTCTGCTTTTCTAATGTTCATCACTTCCCGTGCCTCTGTTGCCTTCTCCTTGTAAATTCGATTCCTTCTGGTATTTCAGTTCGTTTCACTAGTGCCGTTTGTATCGGGGAAGACCAGAAACACGACTATTCAACATTTAAGATAAAAAAATGATTTTCGACTAATAAATTAACAAACATAGATAAAATTAATACCAAATTCGTACAATATCTGTAAAAAAAAAAGTGGAGTGGGGAGGTGTGTGTGTGTGTGTGTGTGAGGGGGGGAGGGGNTGAAATAGTTTAGTTCACGATATAATTTAATTCTTTGTTGTACATAATTGTTACAAGCGAAAAAGAAATGATACGTATCTTCAACAGGATGACCACATTGACAGTGTCGGAAATTCATTAGATTTGCATGGAATAGATCATTATTTAAGGTACTAGCTCTGTTTCTTAATCTGGTATGTAAAATGTTAAGTTTTCTATCACCAATCAGATATTATTTTGGAACATATAAATTTTGAAGATTTAAGAGAGAATTGTTAAACGCTGTATGTGAAACTCTGTGTCATAAGTTTGTTTTGGTCTACTTCGGAATGACTGGATATTGAAGAAAAATAGTTATTAAGAAGTTCACATTTATGGTTATTTTCATTCGTGAATTCGTTAGCATTGTCATCAAAAAGTGGTGATATATCAGTAGTTTGGCTTCCTTTTAGCACAAGCCTAACAATTTCCAGTATGTTTTGGGGTTAGATTTATTTTTAACTATAATAGAGTCGACATTTTCGTAGATAAGTTCTTTTGCTCGTTTTATCATATTATTTGTTTTATTTCTTGATTGCTTATATAGCATCCTATTTGAATCATTATTATTATTTGTATAAGTATCTTTTTAATCGATCTCTATCGATCTCTAGTACGTATTTGTCTTGTGACAATGTTATTGGTCCAGGGTTTGTCATGTTGTCTAATCTGCACATATTTAGATGGTATGCATATATCTACAGCGTTAAATATAGCGGTTGTCAGAAAATCACACATGTCATTAACGTCATTAAACGTATTAGATTGGTTTTCCCTTGATTATTTGTGATAAAACGTTTAAGCTTTTCGATGTCTGTTTTGTCATATAGCCATACATTTCGTTTGAAAACTGTTGGGGTTTGTTTCGGTACTTCAATTATTGTAAACACAGCATTGTGGTCACTTATATTTTCATCTATATCAATTACTTCACTGAAAAAAGTGTTGATTGTGTTCCTGACAATTACTGGATCTAATAACGTTGCTGAATGGTCCGTTATTCTGGTAGGTAAGGTTATAATATTTGACATCTGGTACAAAGTGAGTAAGTTGAATAATTCGTCTCTCAAGGATTTTAAAAAGTCAACATTTAGATCGCCCATCAAAATAACATTATCTGTAATATCGAATGCCAGGTCGAAGGAATGTTTTAGTCTCTGCCATATACCGTCAGAATAATTTAGATTAGGTGGTCTGTATAGATTACCTATTATATGTGTAATTTCATTTAAATAAACTTGTACCCATATTACTTCGTCATTAGCAAATTCTAACTCAGGTTTTCTTTTAACAACGAGAGATGGAGAATAGTATAACAATACACCCCCTCCAAACATATTCCTGTCTTTTCGAAACGGTTTGTCACTAAAGCCCTATTATAGCTTAATTTCTTCATTAGTTCTAAAAGGATCCAAATGAGTTTCGGTTATACGAAGAATGTCGACATCGTCGGTCAATGCTTCAATATAGCCTATTTTGTTTCGTATACTTCTAATGTTTAGATGCATGAGATTCAGTGAATGGGTTGCCGTCATATTACTAGAGTTTGGACCAGGGTTGGAATGGATATCTCCTCATGTCAGAAGAAGAAGATGGATTATCAAAGGAAAGAATATGTTTACGTTAGTGATATAAGATTGTTGTAAAAACAAATATGTTGTAAATAACCAACAAAATCTGCAGGGTATGTTTTGAAAGTGTATGTTATTAAAATGGTTGCCACTTTACAGTGAAAACAGCCTATGGCAGCCCTCCACGCACCAACATCATTACCTACTAAGGAGGGTATAAATCAGAAATTTTGGGGCGCGAGAAGGGCATATACGGGCAGTTTAATACAAATGGGGATGACTGGATGTGGGTTTAGAAAAGAGAAGGGAAACGGGTTAGACAAAGTAGCGGATGAGGGTAGGTAGGGAAAGCAAAGAGAAAGGAAAAGGGGAAAAGTTTGAATAGATATTGGGTACATTATCTTCATTGGGAAGATGAAGTACATGTGGTGATTCCGAAATACCAGCAGATAGGTTCTGATATGGGATTGGATCTATAGGCGTGGATCGGGGTGATTTTATAGTACTATAGTGTACATATAACAGATTGAAATGTGTAGATAACTGGGTTTTGGAACAATTGACTTCTATTTATACAAACATATATCATAATAGTAAGATGGCATAGTGTAATAACTGTTTATAATGTAAGGTTGTCGGGTGTGTGTCTCGACCGCTGTCAATTATTTGAAACTGTATTTAGTTTAGCAAGAGGTGTTTAAGAAAAATGTTCAAAGTTTTCCATACTCGTGGAGGTTCGAGTAAAGTATCCATTTGTTAGACCTTGTGAAGCAACTAATGTGCGCCATTGTGGAGTTTAGGTTTTCCTTCCTTAAACCATCTTTTGTCTGATGTCCTAATTGGACCAGGGAGGGTAAATCTGTATCAGAGTCTTTAGAATAAGGCAATGGGTGCTGTCCCCAGGCCGGGACATACCAACGTCCTTAAAATGGTTGTTGTTATTCCCTGATTTTCAGCATTTAGGGTGATGGCAACAACTGGTCAGTATAACACACACATGGATGCACATCCTTAGCTGTTATTAGAATGTTACACAAAATAAAACAAACCTTAATAGATACACCCAATGATTGGTCCATAGTGTGAGTACAGTGTTTATGATGGCAAGCTAACTTAAAATCTTTTCAAAGAGCAAAGTCGATTATAAACTTCATAGAATGATATCTTACAAATATATGTTTTATATAGAATATATTTGATGTTATGCCATATATAGTAAGATTGTATACTAAATAGGATATACAGAAATAATTGAGATATCTCATTAACTATAAAATGTTTCAAAAACTATATAAAATAAGTATATATCACATGCAGATATATATATCCTACATACGTTAGGCATTTTAATTGTGATAATCTTGCCATGAAAAAATGCTAGGTTTGCTTGCCACATGTATAAGAAAGAATGCCACCTCTATTCAACAAACGGAGTTCTTTATGAAGGCAGTTTGTAAGTAACATTAAAAATCATTAATAAAAAACAACAACTTTGCATCAGCTGGAACAAAGGTCATAAATACGGGCGGCTAGGGAGAAACCGCCGAAGAAAGTGTAGAGAAGTGAGAAAGGGATATATTCATATTTCAATTATCGCAATCGGGGCAACTTATCAATTCTACTTTCTCCAATATCCTCGAATCAGAGGACGACGAAGAACACCCTGAGTTCTTATTTCGTAGATGGCTTTTACAAGGCGGGTGTCGTCGATGAAGCAGAAGACGCTTACCCTTCCGGAACACCTGTTGTTTTTCTAGGGTCTCCATATAAATCTTACCTTTGTTCACATTTTGCCCCATTTTATTTGTTGACCCTTCAGTATTCTTAAATTTTTGAAGATGGCGGGGCAGTTTCCCGGATGTACTTGTAATACAAATGTTACCGTTGCTATAGTGTCTTCTCTTTTATTGGTTAAATTGACAAATCTAGGTTGAATGAAATCAGTTCTGAAGATAACAAGCTATTGAAGTTTTTGGAGATGGTAAAAACATGGTAAACAAATGAAAATAGGATCAATTCAGTGATAAAACCATTAACTTATTCCCTTGTAAGGAACATATGCTGCCACTGTTACAGGATACGGTATCTATAGCAACACGACATGTACGTTACTGTCCAGTGAAAGAACAGACACAAGCATGTCATATTTACATTTTGTTTTTATAAATTTTACAGTAGACGTCCTGGCGGTTACCGCATTGACAACAAGAAACCTTTACATATAGTTTCGCCCCTTTTTTGTGAGTTCTTGGTGTCATTAATTAGGTTTTTGTGTTGTTTTGGTTCCCGTTGCCGAGTCTGAGGTCCGATTGTGTCCTTGTGTGTTGAACTTATTGTAAATTATTTATTTGACTCCAAAAAAATTGTGACTAACAGGATTCTCACCATCACACTCCATAGAGTGCCAACAACTCGTTTTGCTTGACCTTGAAAACTTTATTATGTTTTGAAGTTTTAACATTGTAGGTTTAACTTCATTCGGTTCCGTTTGAAATTTGCTTCAAATTTTAAAGTAACACAAATGACAAATTCCTGTCGTAGATGTGGTTTGATGATTTTGGAAATGATTGCCACGTTAGCTATGGAGAAAGACATCGGTCGAATAACAATGTCTAAATTCGAAGATGAGGGCTTGCTTTAAAAGACAGAACGGTACATCTAAAATTATCTCTGTACCAATATGTATTTTCTCCTCGATAATTATGCTTCTCTAATCCAAATCCGCACAGATTACCTGGTACAAAAACCATGCAGCATCTGTTCTTTTAGACATAAGCATGAATTTTGTGAATCATAAGTTTTCAGTCAAGCACAATGCCATCCTCGATATCCAGGGGTTACGCTCACTTTCGCTCTTTACACCTCTGGAATATGTCATAGCAAAATTGAAGGCTCGATGTGCGCCACGTTGTTGGTGAGACAAAAAGACTAGTTCGATCCTTTGATGTACATCAAAAGAGTCTCGTGGTCACGTAACGGTAAAAATTGACAGGTTTTGAAGTTGGGCGTCTATCCTTTGTAATATTCAAAGGACAGGTATCAGCCCAGCGATTGGTGAGGTTTTTTTTTTTTACCCGAGACCAATCAAACAGCTATCTTCGTGCCTTCAATTTTGCTATGACATATTCCAGGGGTGTAGAGAGCGAAAATGACCGTAACCCCTGGCGAGGATGGCACCATGCATCAATTCCAATATTTGTTTTTGCTTAAGAAGATGATATGTGCATGGTATGATGTAAATATATTCCGTTATTTAAAACCTAAACCGTCACTTACGTGAGGAGATTTATTTGACGATATTTTAACTTTAGTTTCTGTCAGCCGTTATTTGATTATATGAGAATATATGACCTCTTATTCCGCACATAGTTGTCTGAAAATTAGTAAATAAAGCATTGAATCTTTGTCAATCTTTGTCTCACGTCAGATTGAGAGAAAAAGAGAAAACAAATCGCAGACCCATCGAACGTGCACCACTTACACACACCTGCAGTATCCTTCCCATCATCCTCTACATCATGTGTGTCAAGTATATCGCTCATGTTAAAGTCGATGTGATCGGGGATTTTGAATTTATTGGTATTTAATGTTGAAACAATATTTTCGTTTAAGAGTGAAAACTTCCAGACACTTGGAAGACTGGCATCGCGTAAAGAACGTACTTGTGTAAACGGTCTGATGCCGCATGTTTTGAAAGCAAAGCTATTCCTTCCAGAACACCGGATTTCGTCTCTAGTTTTAATGAGAGTAAATTCGTTTCCGTTTGTATTTGTATCCCCTCAACCTCTATGCGGTCATTTTGTATCGTTTTTAAGTTCCGATGTTGTCGGAATATGTGTTTACTCAAGGCAGACTTCAAAAGGAATAACAAACATGTGTATTTTTAGTAAACTTTTATTCTGTAAATGTTACTTTCTAACAAACTAACAAATCGACTCTTAAAGAAACATTGGTATTACAATGTAAATGAATCTAGCAAATGTTTCCGTTATATATGGACACATTGTAGGTTGCCCATACTGATAACATCTAATGTTTCCGTTATTTATGGACACATTGTAGGTTGCCCATGAGTGATAAAATCTAATGTTTCCGTTATTTATGGACACATTGTAGGTTGCACATGACTGATAAAATCTAATGTTTCCATTATATATGGACACATTGTAGGATGCCCATGACTGATAAAATCTAATGTTTCCGATATATATGGACACATTGTAGGTTGCACATGACTGATAAAATCTAATGTCTCCGTTATGTATGGACACATTGTAGGGTTCCCATGACTGATAAAATCTAATGTTTCCGTTTTATATGGACACATTGTAGGTTGCCCATGAGTGATAAAATCTAATGTTTCCGATATATATGGACACATTGTAGGTTGCCCATACTGATAACATCTAATGTTTCGTTTATATGGACACATTGTAGGGTGCCCATGACTGATAAAATCTAATGTTTCCGTTTATATGGACACATTGTAGGTTGCACATGACTGATAAAATCTAATGTTTCCATTATATATGGACACATTGTAGGGTGCCCATGACTGATAAAATCTAATGTTTCCGTTATATATGGACACATTGTAGGTTGCCCATACTGATAACATCTAATGTTTCTGTTATATATGGACACATTGTAGGTTGCCCATGACTGATAAAATCTATTATTATTTTTTTCATATTATTCCCGACAAGTAATTGGACAGGAGTGCATCAAGTGTGCATCGATAAAAACTGATATTGACTTGGAGCGCGTGATTTTTGTTGAAGGACTGGGTGTTTCTAAAAATAGAATTATGACGTGTCTCCAAACAACGTACAGTCCCGCATCCGCTTTCTTTTTTTATCAGATTGCTTACATTACTGTTTTGAAAATAATAAAACAATTGTAGCCTTTTAATTCGTTCGATACCGGAATTTATCGACCCGTGAAAAGATATATTAACCTCGGATTGCGTCCTCGGTATTTGTTTTATTTTTTTTGGGTTGATAAATCCAGGTATCGACCTCAGCCAAAGGCTCTAATTGAATGGCACGGCTATTTTATTTTCTTAAAACAGTATTTGTAGATAATCACAATGTCAGAAAACTACATGAGAATTACTTTGCTTGCTCTTGAAATAGGTCGTCCATAAAAAATAAGATTAAAACGAAATTTCGTTATGCGATTGTCCCTCCAATCAATGCATTTTTTCATATATAAAAGAAGTATCACCAAGTATAGAAAATTAAACATACATATATATATATATACCTTTTGCACGCGGCTTAGACTGTGACCGTTCTTAAATTTAGTAGCAGATATACTCAAGCGTTTTTTTGTTGACACGACGAAATCAATATAAAATTTGAATCATTCGTTTTCATTTTCAGTATATATGTTTTTAATTGTGGCGACAGGATCATGAGGCAAATAAGATTGAAGTCGAAATTGAAAATATTTTGCAAGTGAAATTTTTCATGAAAATCAGCCCAAGTAGGCTAGGTTTCATTATTGATAAACCTATTGATTCCCTGTCTATTGTAGGAGAAGTGGCTTATGCCAGTGTGTTACAATGATTAAACAAGCTTGCACACGATTGTAAGCTTATTTTTTAAAATATTATTCTAGGTGAAGAAAGTATTTGTGTTACATGAAGTTGTATGTTGTGACATGTGTAAATGTAAAATTACATATTGTTCCAGTTTAAGATGATTTCTGTGTTGTCAGGAATCGCCATCGGAAAATATCAAAATGTTCTAATGTAAATCGAATTTTAAATCCGTTGTCCTTACAAAGGTAAAACAGATAGACAAACTATTTTGTATTTTCAATTTAGTGGCAAGGTTTCCTCGGACAAGTCGTGTTAAACATCACAGTAGAAATTGTATGTATTGATTAGATAATTCGTTTACATTTCCAGAAGATATGGATTTTGCCTAAATATTTGACTCTCATTGTGGTCTACTTTCAATCTGTTATAAAAAAAAGGTTCAATGAATATAAATTAAGACAATACATTTTAGATATACAACATTAAGATGTTGTTTACTTTTTCTCAAAACGTATTCAACGTTTTAGACATCACACTTGAAGAACAAACAGGACAGTGTCCGATCAGTCACTAGTATCATTATATCGATTATTTACATGTGACGATGAAAGATCGATAACTCTCTCACATATGAACCTCATTATGCCAGTGACAATGAAAAAAATAATCAAATAAAAATAACAAATGTGAAAAAGATTTTTTTTCTGTTGTTCTGATTGATGACAAAATATATAATCTTGTCGGGGTCGTGTGTTAACCTTTCATGTCCAACTCTATGTTTCATTTTCCAGAAAAAGACAGACATGGAAATGTGAGCCCATAACCCAAGTCGAAAAACAAGCTTAGTTACAATGATAAAATACATATTAGCACTGTAACCTTAGTTACAATGATAAAATACATATTAGCACTGTTACTTTAGTTACAATAAAAAAATACATATTAGCACTGTAACCTAAGTAACAATGATAAAATACATATTAGCACTGTAACCGTAGTTACAATGATAAAATACATATTAGCACTGTAACCTTAGTTACAATGATAAAATACATATCAGCACTGTAACTTTAGTTACAATGATAAAATACATATTAGCACTGTAACCTTAGTTACAACGATAACATTCATATTAGCACTGTAACCTTAGTTACAATGATAAAATACATATTAGCACGGTAACCTTAGTTACAACGATAACATTCATATTAGTACTGTAACCTTAGTTACAACGATGAAATACATATTAGCACTGTAACCGTAGTTACAATGATAAAATACATATTAGCACTGTAACCTTAGTTACAATGATAAAATACATATTAACACTGTAACTTTAGTTACAATGATAAAATACATATTGGCACTGTAACCTTAGTTACAATGATGAAATACATATTAGCACTGTAACCTTAGTTACAATGATGAAATACATATTAGCACTGTAACCTTAGTTACAATGATAAAATACATATTAGCACTGTAACCATTTGATATGACTTATAGCACAACCCTAAACTGCTTGTCTTCTTTCTGTCGTTGTAGCCGTGTCTGATAGGTTGATATACATCCTACATGGTTTCTTGAAAATAGTATTGCAAGTACCGTGTATCACATTATTTTCACAAACAATTATTTCCTATTAATTTACGAGACTTAGTAGCTCTATAACTCTTCCATAAATATTCATTCCATAGATAGGTACTAACAGTATCGAAATAACATCCTCTCAATCTCGAATTCAATCATCCGCAAATAAAACCTTCAGGCATGCAATAAAATGATTTAAAGTATAAAGATAATGGAAAACCATCAAAATAGTTTTTACATATGTTCTGTTTTAGAAATGTGAGAGGAAATCAAATTAGTATTGTCATATGAAAATGTAGTATATCAAGTAACAACCATTTCAGAAGTCATATCTTCATTAACTTTAATAAACTGATCATCGTTAAACCAAGCTTCATTATTTCAATGTCATGTTAAAAAAATGTTTCTTATGGATTCTCATGATCAGGAATTCTTATTTTCTTGTTTAATAATTATGAAGATATCAAATTTCATTTGATTACGTCATTAACCGAATGAAGCTGGATTCACCTGAATCCTGGTCATTTAAATAATGCATGTTAAATCAAATGTTTGCAATGATGAAAATGTTCCACTTCAACGAATCCGTCCACCTGTAAAAAACCTGACGTCACGACGATAAGGTTGACCAAGGCTTCCCAACAGTCCAAAAATGTTTGACTGTCCCCGTCCTGTAAACGTCATCCTGACGTCATCCAGATGAAAATATTTACATATCACGTTTACATCATCAATGTGACGTAAATCACTTGTACACATAAATCGAAACGTCATTCCAAGCATACTGCATCACATATACATGTATATAATCAATATGGCAGTGACCTCACAGCCATGAAAGCACAACCAGAATATTACCCGCCTTTTCACTCCTTCGTCACCACAAAATGATCCTTCATTAAGTCGCACGTAGTTTGTTGAAAAAACCCTAAATACATTTCCTTGTTTAGATTTCTAACACTGGAAGTAAACAACACAATTTCCGAATGTTCAGTCGATTATCCATATATCATCATGTTATCAGAATGTATCACTTTTAAAATTCTTGAATTAAAGAACACTTTCGAATGAAATTTAGCTTCATGGTAAACACTGTTGTAATTGTTTGTTCAATACCAACTTCAACAGCGGTGACGCGTCTTATAGAAGGCGGTTCCAAAGTATTGTTTGTTCTCTAGAGAAGGCAGCAACACTAGTCATTCTCGCTCTCACAATCACTAAGAGAAGTACCTTGATCCGTTACTGGGTCTGTATTCACAGTACGTTCATCTGAACCTGTATAACATATAATAATAGGTTCTTAAGGGGACGATCCACCATGGACCTTATAGCACAAAGGAAATGTTTTACATGTATGCCCTCACCACTATCCGTTAGAGAGAATATCAATATCATTATACACTCGGCCGCGGCGACAAAACACCTCCCAAGCCTCTTTTTGTAATCTTTGTTTTCGTTTTCTTTGTAATCTCTTTCTATTTCGATGTTTGTTCTTTCTTCCGCGTCTTCGTTTCTTTCCCCTTTTTCTTTTTCTGTACTTTCGTTTCTTTTTTCGTCTCCGTCGTCTTTTTCGCTTTCCAAATGGCTTTTTCCTTTTCTCAAGAGTAAGATCTGAGTTATTGTGTAACAGATCTGGAAGTATACATCAAACGCCTCATCAGGCTAAAGTTAAGAAACCTCCCCTAGGATGCTTCATTGTTAGCCAGGATCGATAAAACATTAAAATTAAATCCAAAATATAAATCGTCAGTTCGGCACATCCGGACCATGCTCGACATCTGTTTTTCCACTTCCGGTAGTTGTCATAATTAAAGGTCGACCGGACATTAAGGTTAGTAGTAATGACATGCATCAGGAAAAATGGATGGAGTTAGTTTGAAGCTTTAGGCTAGGAATTTCATGCACACTGTTACTAAGATAACAAATGAAGTTTAAGTTAGTCCAAAAATCAATACATTCTGTTATTTAGATGAAAAAAGAAATAGCTCGCAGACGGGTTTAAATGTTCAGCAATCTCTGATTTACGCAATATAATACACAAGCGGTTGTATTAAGAAAAGGTTTCTCAAAAATATTCCGTTACTTTTATATTTATGAAGCCAGAAATAGCTAATTACCGAACTGTTACGTTAGAAGAATAGATGGCTAGCCTTTGAAACCCCTCCGAGGAAACTTATGTAAACAGACATGCAGGGTTAGATTGCGGTTATAATGGTAGTGCTCGCTACTTCTGAGGAATTCTGTTGACAGGTAATACAAAGAAAACATTATGATAGGAACTGCTTAATTATGTAGAGTGTCAGGTCGACATTGCAGTGTGGGGTCTGAAACGCTGAATCTTAACGGTACACAAGAGGTCAGCTCATAGACACACAATTATAGACCACAGGCAAGAGGTTCTGACTTCAAAATCTGTAAAGAGTCTTACCTACACCTAAAATATAGTAGGATAGAGTAATGATATGTACATGTTTCATTTTACACATTACTGGTTAAAACATTATTTCATATTAAAATTCTCATATCTCAAGTATCCATACATGTTAATTTGTGTTCTATCTATGTCAACTTTGAAGCCAGTTACCTTACCATTCTGCTACAATAAACACTGATAATCTGTCCAGATAAATGTTGGTGTTATAAAGGGGTTCGTTGAGATACAAAGAGATACTTTTAACGAAAATGTTCTTAAATATAGCATTAGAATACGAAGTCACGAGTATATAGATCGAGTTTCACATGCATTTTTTTCTATGGTTTAGTTTCAATTAGTAGTGTGAACGAACAACCCAACTGATTTCCCAATTTTTATTTGCTTTACTCGCCGTCAAAAAAGCATATCATTTATCCAATTTGATTTCAGTTTCATATTCTTGTTTGATTTTTGAGACGACTAGACAAGTACAAAAAAGAAGGAAGACATACATAGATTTGGTTTACTTTTCATTAACACATTTAAAAACTGGACCAAATCGAGTGATATACACCATAGATTTTCAGGTGAAAATTTCCATATCTTGATCATATATCCATACATGTAATTTAGTGCTAAGCCTAACGTAATAAGATCAATTAATTGTGAAGTCAGTTTCCCTACCATTGACTTAGTTTAATTGGTCGACACCAATAAATGAGTATGACTGCCTTTGTCAAGTTTGCTAAAAGAAGCGATGAGAAGAAAGACTATATTTTTGTTAATGAAACACACAAGGAATTGGTGATGAACTGCAAAATGTTAGTATCTCTAAACGTTGATGTTAAGATGAATACAATAATACTATCTAGATACATGAATGTTGATATCAGTGAAATGTTAACACGAATGATTATGTGACAGGGGAAATCTTAAACATTAATTTTTGTGGGTGGCAATAAATCCCTTGTTTACAAATAGAAACCCTACTAGAGCGGTTTTGTTATAACGAGGAATTGAGGCGTAGTACTTCTTACCAATTTTATGATATATCTAATAAGAATATATGAAATATACTATAGGTAAATATAGAGATCAACTAAAGGTAAATATAGAGATATATCAACATGTCTCCCATTTCTTATAGAGGTTCCATATATTCCAACACAGTCTTTTTACTATGTGACATAATCTCGTGTGTCATATTGTCACATCGTCTTCGTTTACTTTCTTGATATGGGGGTAGAACGTATCATAATAGACATCATTATAATTGATATTAATTTTTTTTAATGGATACAAAATGGTTTTAATGTTTCAATCTACACTCTCAATTATTTTCGTTTTTCGGTTTTCTTAATGTGTGAACAAATTACATAACCGATATTCGTCATTGTATTTATCGATTTATTGTTTACCATTGTCTTAACTCATTGGCCGGATATAGCTATTTTTGTTTGTCATAAAGGCAATAAACAAATAACTACATTATTACCGTCCAAGGGAATGACGTTTGAACCGATATTATCTTATTTAAACACAGTTTCTTAATGTTCCTGTTGAAGTTGGGTGAATACAGCGAACGGCAAAAGAATAATGAAATGTGTTAGATCTCTCGTTTATTCTCCAAATGTTGGGAATATAAAAAGCTCAAAATCAACTTTAAGCTGACTCAAACTATCGTACAGCGAGGCTTGATTCAAATGGTAACATCTACGTCACAACTCATATACTAACTATAAGGTCTGTTAGGTGCCGTCTAGGAATGGAAAAGTTTTGAGGATGAAGTTTGTATGGTGAAGTTTGTATGGTCGTCAAACACACCAGATTCATTCAACTTCTTTCAACTTTATTGTGTTATCTCCTTGTGGTAAAAAGATTTCTTTCTTTCTGTTTTGCTTCTTGGATCTTATTTCACCAACGCTATGTTTTATCTTTTGATATCCTGTATACGTTCGTGCATCACCAATCAGAAGCTTTTAGGTGGTACCTTCTAGTTTTTTTGGAGTTTTTTTACCTTCAAAATGTATATCTGTTGAACGCAGGACTTCCCGTGCGTTTAATGAAAGAAGAGTAAATATATTTATGGCTTTTGCGTTGTAAAGTGTTTATTCGGGGGATTTAAGACAAATGCAACTGCTACAGATTAAGAAAAAGGGTCCCAATCCATTACAAGGAATCCGAATTTCTACATACATCAAGATAAAGATTGAGATGAACTAAGGCAACGGCAGACCTATTTGCTTTTGTTAAAAATAAGAAGCTCGTTCACAATACGTCTATAATAAGTGGCATGCTACGGGATTAGTTCAAAGATATGGAAAGGAAAGGAAGTCATTCATTGTATACAGCCTAACAGACCACATTGAGCAAATTCATGTAGTGCTTTTTTTGCAGATTGTCTCATAATATAGCTTCAGTTAAAATGAAATTAGCTAATACAAAGGTCTAAAAATGCAGATGATCTCTTACTAGAAATGATCTCTTAATCAGGTGAGACTGAGCGTGTCATTTTCAGAAAGAAAAACGTGACACATGTGATTTCTCCTTTACAGATTTGGTAACAGGTACAGTATGAATTACACTGCATCACATAGCTGTTTCGTCTTTACAAGCTAACATTATCACTATATGTAGTTGAATAACTTCATAATAAAAAAAATACTAAAAAATATAGCATTTAGTTTAATGTTGTTCCTTTCCTTTCTATTTAATCTCTAAAAAAAATTACATTCATGTTTTAATTGAATGGCGTCACCGTATTGAACTTTGACATAATGACTGACAAAACAAAATTAAGCTCATGCAATCATACAATATATAGATCTGATGTGTTAATAGGGGAACATGCGCTGCTTAAAACATGCTATGTGATGGTTGCTCTATGAATGGAGAATGAATTGACTGGATGATGTAATATGCCTTTGCTTTTAACTATATTATGAAAAGAAAGACTATCATAGTTACTTGCTTCATGTTATAAACAAACAATTTCACAAATCGTCTATTCTGATTGGTAGCCATTTGTTTTTCAAATTTACCTGATGTTGTAAACATAATACCTGAACTTCACATCGAAGCTGTATTCACATTGAGTACAGTATAACATGTATCCCCCACTTTGCCATTATTTATCATCAAAGGCAACTCTGATACTTATATCATCAAAACAGAAATGCTATTGAAGAGAAATATCAGCAAAGTTTCTACGCTACCTTACGTGGTTTAACTGCGATTTACTTTTAAAGTTAATCACCGTTATAATATGTTCTAATTAGCAAATACCTCAGAACTAAAATATTACTTTTTTGGATAAATATAAAATGTGTCATCATTTAACAAGTTACACGATATATATATTACAAGTTATGTTCTTCTAAAAGTTTCAAATTGTGGAACCTTTCGGAAAGATTTAAGATGCATGCATGTACCAGTAAGATAACATATTTCCTCAATATCAATACATAAATTATATAGGATATACGCTGGACATTGAAAGGCTATTTTATATGCGCAACCTGACGTCAGGTGACATTTTGATCAATACAACAGGAGCTTGAAGGGTTTGATTTTCCGATCCCAGAAATACAATTAAAAGTTTGGACTTCAGCATAGCCGCTGTATATCGTCTACAATAATTTACAAGGGAAGTAACCCTTCCTGTGTTCAACGGTATCGCCGCTTGTTATATATCAAAAACGCATAAAGAAGATAGATGTGTTTTAACTCAGTGTAAAGGATTGCTATTGATACCATAATTGATTACTCAGATAGTGTTAATTGAGAGATATGGTGTTTTAAATTGACTTGAAATTTATAATCGAATAATAAGCTTATCTCACATAGGCTTAACCGATCAATTATCCACCTAAATGGGATGTTTAACAAGTTGTTATTGAAAATAAAATATCATTAGATGTAGCAAGGTAACTTCGTCTACTTAAGAGGACATTTGCAAATTATATCAGTTATAATTAGGTAGAAAAATGAAAATATATCGCGAGGTCAAAAGTCAAAAGTGGGAAGAAGAATATTTTCCTGTTTATCGATTTATCAAATATCATAATTCATGAGTTCATCATATCAATAGTGTGCAAACTTTTCCAAAGCACAACGTTAAATTGAAGTTATTATATATATGTATATATATTTTATGCTACATAAGTATGGTTTTGCTCAAGTCCACTTTTGTGTTATATTTCAGAGAAAGGAATCAAAAGATTCAAGCCCTAATGCTAGGAACAGCTCCTCACCTGCGCAATGTCGCATGGTCATTTGGCAGCATGTGTTTTCTGCCAGGGCAGGACAGCTGATTCCGTTCGGAGACGGATTTTCCAGTACTTCTCGGGTGCGCGTGGCTATTCCGTAATTGTATCCGCACGTCTGACCATTCCGCGTGCAAGCTCCCCACGGATCCCATGGTCCCACCATACAGTCGACTGTTAACACAGATACACATAGGGAAATTCTGGTTAAATATAGGGAGAAAATCATAACGATTAAAGAGTAGTGAAAATGTAAAACTTTTTTTTTTAAAGGAGAGAAATTCATCAACATGTCTTCACCGCCATCTGCATTGAAGATTGCTCGAGATTCGTGAATAATTATAAAAAAGCTCAAGCAACCACAAACCCATGGATTGCCACTTAAAGAACAGGTGCTGATTTATTACAAGAGCTGTTTGTTTTCCGTATCCCGCTCATGAGTATTTCAAATTACAATTCAAGTATTTCTCATCAATGTTTTATCCGAGCTTTTTTAATATATCATATGTTTTTATATATGGGACAAGGAAGCAGTTCTAAAAGTGTAGACACCGTAAGTTTATCAAATTTTCGGAGCAATCCGCTCATTTTTCGAGACACAGAAATCACAGAACACTCGCAATGCATTTAAACGAAATAGAAATATGTTGGAATATAACTGAAAAAAAACCCCAGGAAAACCCTCTGCTAGCGTAAGCCATAATTTAGAATATACCGGTAAAACTGAAGCTTGATAAAAGCTACGTCTTTGCTTTTTCCTTATATACCATTTTGAAGTAATTCTTATCATACGTTTGTAAGGATCCAATGTTATATGGGATTTTCCGTTGATATTACTTCTTAGGCCCTTAGATATTTTAATGTAATTATATATAATGATCCTAAACTCCCAGATTTTACCTATCATACGACAGTCTTTGGAATAGTTTGCATAATGTAGTCCGTCTGGACATCGTTCGATACAGCGCCCCCTGTAGGATATGTACGGAGGCCGACATTGGGTACAGTAGTTCCTACTGAAGCACGTCTGGCAGTTCGGAATCTGGCAGTCTGTTGGACAAAATTAGGAAATGTTAACATGTGTAAACTATTAATGCATTGTTCAGACATTCGAATATAAAGATTATTTTCATTACATTTCATATCTCTATTCCTATTACAGGACGTAAGGTATGGTTTGCGATAACGTGCACAATGCTGTTCATTCTTAATGAAATAGTTGCACTCAATCGGATAAGTAAGTCACAATAGTGCATATCGGTCGCCTCAGTTGTTCAGCGATTCAGGTACATTCGTTTGTATGTTTATTAAAGAAAAGGACCTACAGCATCTACGCCTTAAAAATATCCATTTGCGAACTGCCAGTTTTCTACAAAAAATAACGTGAGGGGATATTTTGACAACGGAAGTCACATTTTACTTGTGGCTTGTGTCGCGAAACGACTGTTGAAGTTTCCCAATTGAATATGTTTAAACAACGTCATAGAATATATAATAAAAGCAGAAAAATTATCCTTACGGAGATTCTTTCGCCTGTTATATATATCTAAATCCATCACTTGATCACTTGTACATGTCGTAGGGGCAATACGCTGAAGCCTTTACTGCCTTATTTACGTACTCAAGATGGCAAACTGAATTATAACATCTTAATTGAACTTTCACATAAGAAAGTTGGATTAGAAAAGAACATATATCCTGACCTTTCAATAACTCATACAGATATATACATACATGAAAAGATTGTTGACTTTTCGGGTACATGAAATTATTTAATCTAGTGAAACTTGAGGGAGTCGATGGGGAACAATTTGACTCAATTTCAAACTGTTGGACGTATCCAGAGGCGGCTCACTTCCGTAAAGAATCAATCGTTATTCCCTTTCTCCAATTAGGTTTAAGTTTACGTTTTGAAATAAATGTTTTCCAGACACGAGGGTGTCTACAATGTAGTGGAGTTACATACATATATGCATTCCTATACATTTTTCAGACCATATATAGTTCAGTTTTCAAAGCACCGGCTAAATAAGAGTCTGTTATATACATTTTTTCAGAAAGGTTAAGATTTTATTATTTCATCTTTTGGGTTAGTGTAGTCCAACCTAAATAGTTTCTCATGATATACCTGTTCTACTGGCATTGTTAGGCAATAATGGTATACCTGTTCTACTGGCATTGTTAGGCAATAATGGTATACCTGTTCTACTGGCATTGTTAGGCAATAATGGTATACCTGCTGCACCAAGGTGGACTTGTTACTGATTCAGTTTTTGAACAACCACAACAAATCCACATCCCAATGTAGGAATGGATGTAATAAATATGAAATGTGAAAGGAAACATTGCCTATTACTGTATAGCAATAACGATCTGAAATATCACCAAATTTACCACTAAATGTACAGTTTACATGAGATTCATAGCTACGCCGACGTAATGTAATTGAGTGTAACCAATACATAGATGTTAGCGTTGTGTATCAAATACTCTGATTGAGTTTTCAATAAAAAGCCAACTTACAGTTTCTGTATAATAAACGAGTGATATATTCTCAAAGTACATTCGGTGTAGAAATGTGCTTCTGAAGATTATTATTACGCAAAATCATTCGCTCGGCAAGATAAATGTGCCCAGAAATGATTGAGAAATCTATGCATATGGTACAAAATTGAAGTATGGTTGATTAAGTAAGTGTGTTAATTTGTCGTCTGTGCTCAGCATTGTTTAACAACAGGCCTCTAATCATTCATAATGCACAGACAAATCTTACCGTTAAAGGGGGGGGGGGGGGGGGAATGACTGCCATACTAAGTTAATAATACATTTGTTTTCACGTAACTCTGTACCTCTGATATATTATGGTATGGAGGTTAATACAATTACACTGCTCCATAAAGTAATATATATATACAGCAAATCATTTTTCGAGGAGAAACAGTGTTACACTATTTAAGTGGAGGAAGGCTGCGTCATTATGACACTATAATAAAATCTCTTGAAATAAGTATAATCATGTTAACAACCTATCAAGTGTGTATTGCCATGGATACACGTTCAACAGTGTTACATGATTCTTTCCGTGTAACAATCTCTTTTCATGTTTCACTCCTCGTCTGACATTTTATCTTCAAATTGTTGAAGTTGGTCAGTACCATTTAGAAGTAGAAGTACATGCATTAGATAGATGGTTACGCATATACTGAAGAGGTTTGTTTTTGTTTTGTTCATGGTTTTAACGTCCTCGCAACAGCTAAGGGTACACAGAGACGGTGTCCTCAGAAAATTGGGCAAACTAAGGGCCACTTCTGTATCGCTGAGCTGGCGTAACTTTTACATGGTTAGCATGACACTCCGCCCGGTCACACTGCCTGACAGTGTGCTGATTGGATGTGTCTAGCAAGATACCGCCGACAAGGGAGAGTTGGTAGGACAGACAGGAAAACAAAGGTCTCTTCTATGTCCCCACAGAAGGATATGCCCGATTCTGGAGAGCCCCAATATTAGTCATCTCATATTATACAGTGAGATTCAACAGGTCTATTGTTTCCCCAAACCTGCCCAGGTGTTTGGCAGAGGGAAGGGTGTAATGAATATCAATTAGGTGTCCCAAATATGAGAACGTATTTTAATTGTACAAGCAACCATACCATTCCTCACTTAAGACCTATACGCACTTTACCAAAGCAGACGACCATGGCATCACAAATGTTAAGATTTGTTTAAATAGAATACAAGTAAACTATATTGGAGAAATGAGATCAATTTGTGTGAGTGTCGCGTTATCTTGGTAGCACCAACTTTAATATTTTTACCATTCTTGATATAAGTGCAATTCTTTGTTCATGTTCTCTGTATTTTCTGTTCCGTTTGGTGATTAGGTATGCAAAATTTAGTGGAGCATATTCGTTAAACATAATCTATTTGAGAGCCCAAGTTATATCAAACAATGAAATAACGACATTGTCTGTTGTATACCGACTGTATTTATCCATCACATATTTGTAAATCTATCAGAGAAATATTACACCATATGTAACAAATGTAGCAAACAGCAAATGTTCATCGTCACTTATCCCCGATGTTTCGTCAAATGCGCATGTTTCTAGCTTTCAAAAGAACGTACAGAAGAAGGGCGCGCATTGATTTCTACTGTAACAAATCTTGCCATATTTGAGAGAACATTAATACGCAAAATCGGTTCAGACTCTACTTAATATGACCCTCTTCCGTTCGGAATTCAAAACCATTTTTCATCTATACATTACATATTAAGCATATTAAAAAAATCCGAATAAATATGATAATAATTAAACAGACTTGATTGAGGTAGTATGAGTGATATATAAATATGATTAAGGAAGTAGCAGTATTTTTTTCTTTTCTTCTTTATTTAAGTTTTCGATATTTCAAACCATTTATATGACACTTTTGCTTCTAGTAATACTGTTTTAAGGTCTAAACAGAATAAGGGGAGTACGGTTTGTAGGTGTACAGTCAATATATAACTATCTACATTGGCAGCTGTATCTAGCTTAATAGCTAATTATCACGGGCTCATACTAAATGCAAATAACTATTATGATCCGATTTTTACACTTTTTATGTGGTATTTTAGTGAAAGATCAGTTATATTCATAACGCGTTATGTCTTTCAGTAATAAATATATTCAGTGGGGAATTCATCTTTAATATAAAATCCATAACGTCGACCCTATTAACATCAGAACCTTTGTTGGTTTTTCTTCGCCAATTCAATCGGTTAATATCTCAATCATTCCCATACATATAAATCCAATAATACAGTCATGCATATAAATTTGCACTTCGTTTTTAAGCCTATACTAGCTAAATAAAATCATAAAAAATGATATTCATTTTAAATTTTAAAAAGTGAAATGGTTTCCATTATAAAGACCTGTATGACTAATTCAGCCAGTTTCCTTTGATATGCAGTAATTAGTTCTGTCGAGAACGGTGTACTAAGGTCGGTTTGGGTGGCAAGTTCATACTCAAGGCCCAAGAGTTCAGAGTTCAGATTGCCATACTCGGGGTATACATTGTGTTCGAGTTGTCTTTTGTGAATAAGGAGGAGATCGGGCAGGGATGTATTCATCCGCGCGGCGCGTTTGATTTGCTGCTTCAATTGAAGACTTCATGGTAAAGAAACATTTGAAGTGATATGTAAATAGAACAGGTAAATAGAACAGCTACACTATTTACTCAGATCTTCCCGGTCACATAAGTGCACAGTTACGGCAGAGTCAAACACATATTACAGAATGGCGTTAAATCAGACTTCCGAGGATGAGAGACGTTATATAACTCATAAGCTATCTGCTTTTAAATGCAATGTGAGTATTGACTAAGTATCAATATTTACAGTTTGTAATGGGATATACCTAGTCACCAATGTTCCAAAAAATCACATATTCAGAAAGACCGCTTTGATCGAGGGTATCTCATTTCAATATGATTAATAAAAGCTATTGATCAAGGAGGCATTCTTAAAGATTAGTTGAATGGTCAAGATTGAAAAACCAATACATCTGCTTGAAAAAAAAAATCTTCTCTTCAAATTCAACAAAGACCTCAGCTCCTGGTTTTGTAAACTGAAGAAATACAAAATTTTAAAAGTGCTTTCTTAAATATTTGATAATGTATCACAACCAGGGCCACTTTCGTTTATCGCGACCGAAACGGTTGGACCAGAGTTGTTCGTTTATGAAATAAGGTCGGACCTAGTAATCTAATGCTGATTTCAGGCGAGCCTTAACAAAGCCTTGAAAAAGCCTTGCAAGGCCTGCAGGTCCGCCAGGATTTATACCCGAAATTGTTACATTTAAAAAGAGCCAAAGCGGTTTATTCTGCATAAACGAACAGGCCCCAGAAAAGACTGTATGAAATTCTGGCTTTACCGACACATTGTCACATTCGAGTAAATAATCTATTCAGTCTCCCTGTTGTCGGTGAAGCCAAGTTAGATATAATCATATCCGACCATGGAATCGAGTCCCCTTGTTGTCACCAAAGTCAAGTTTCACTAAACTGCAATCTTCACCTAAATACACACGGGTGTAAATAATGTATTTATACGCTTAGACGGAGTGTATTCAGTTCATTTTAGACCGACTGAATTAGGACATCAACAATGTTCAGGGGTATGATACTAAGGTTTGTGTAACACACTGAATTTAATATTGATACCCTGAAAAGGCAGGTTTCAGAACCCACCTCTTCAGTATTGTATATTCTATTTTCCCGATTCACAGTTATCTTAGTGAGTCATTAGCAATGACAAATGTCTATAACGCCATTTAAGGAATTCTTTATCTATTTTGTATTCCTTACCATTCAGGCGGTCATTTCAAATTCATATTACAGCAGTTTGTGATTTCTGAAAATATTTTAGATGAAATATTCGCGTTAAATTAACGTAAAGCTTACCATACTTTAAAATCATGGTCCATGTTTTACTCGTGAGATTTAATCGGCTCTTTCCTTTCTCTGACACAGACGTTTACAATTAACCACACGGTATTGTCATCAAGCAACGGGATAGGGAATTAAAAAATCATATAGTTCAAAATTAATGTACATAATAGAAAAAAATACACACATCACGTGATGGCGATATGATGCGATTTATCGGGACGATTTTACATACAGTCCGTAAATGAGGTTTATGTTGATATTTTGTCAGAGATTATTGAACAACCATGAATCACTGGCGCTCTCGACGTTAAACGAAGATTTTATCGGGACGTGAACGTCTTTTTATTCTCTAGCATTTAAGATATCGCTGACGATATGAAGACTATCTTGTTAAATCGTATATCTGTTGCTACATCATTGTGGGAATTGGCGAATAAAGAGTCTGGATCCTTACAAAGTGGTCTTCGTTTGTAATGAGCATATCATGACTAGACCATTTATCGGCGTAAGTTTGTGATTGAAACCGGAAGGAACACGATTGCTATCATCTTCCGAAAAATATATGACGGTCATAAACGCTAGCTGTTACTGCGCTGCTATTACTCCGAACAAAAAGTCATTGGGTTATTGTTAATTAAATCAGGAAAGATACATGGTTGATAGCTCTGTAATATTATAACAACGTATTTAAAATGTTACAGGGACGTTAAACCGATTAGTGTTTTCACGGGTTTAAAATAAAAAAAATAAAAATGATTATTGGATAGTTTAATAGAAAATGTCGTTACATTTAAAGAATGATTACGAACCGTTATCTTGGTCTATTAACAAAACCTGTGTTCTGGCGTTGAAGAAGTACCATTGGATCATAACTTGATTAACGTATGCGAATTCCCATCCTCAGTATTCCAGAGGTTATGCTCACTTACGCTCCACACAGAGATTGAAGGTGAGGGTAATTCATCGAATTCCAAAGATGGGGGCTAACATAATACAGGCCCAGCCTGTTAGTCAAAGGCCAACACAGTACAGGCCAAGCCTGTGAGTCACAGGCTAACACAATACAGGCCCATCATGTTAGTCACAGGCTAACATAATACAGGCCCAGCCTGTTAGTCACAGGATAACACAACCAGACCAAGCCTGTTAGTCACAGGACAGCACAATACAGGCCCATCCTGTTAGTGACAGACCAACACAATACAGGCCAAGCCTGTTAGTCACAGGCCAACACAATACAGACCCATCCTGTTAGTCACAGGCTAACACAATACAGGCCAAGCCTGTTAGTCACAGGCTGACACAATACAGGCCAAGCCTGTTAGTCACATGCCATCACAATACAGGCCAAGCCTGTTAGTCACAGGCCAACACAATACAGTCACAGACTGTTAGCCACAGGCTAACACAATACAGGCCAAGCAAGTTAGTCACAGGCCAACACAATACAGGCCCAGCCTGTTAATCACAGGCCAACACAATACAGGCCAAGCCTGTTAGTCACAGGCCAACACAATACAGGCCAAGCCTGTTAATCACAGGCTTACACAATACAGGCCCAGTCTGTTAGCCACAGGCTAACACAATACAGGCCCAGCCTGTTAGCCACAGGCTTACACAATACAGGCCAAGCCTGTTAGCCACAGGCTAACACAATACAGGCCCAGCCTGTTAGCCACAGGCTTACACAATACAGGCCAAGCCTGTTAGCCACAGGCTAACACAATACAGGCCCAGCCTGTTAGCCACAGGCTTACACAATACAGGCCAAGCCTGTTAGTCACAGGCTAACACAATACAGGCCCAGCCTGTTAGCCACAGGCTTACACAATACAGGCCAAGCCTGTTAGTCACAGGCTAACACAATACAGGCCCAGCCTGTTAGCCACAGGCTTACACAATACAGGCCAAGCCTGTTAGTCACAGGCTAACACAATACAGGCCCAGCCTGTTAGCCACAGGCTTACACAATACAGGCCAAGCCTGTTAGTCACAGGCTAACACAATACAGGCCCAGCCTGTTAGCCACAGGCTTACACAATACAGGCCAAGCCTGTTAGTCACAGGCTAACACAATACAGGCCCAGCCTGTTAGCCACAGGCTTACACAATACAGGCCAAGCCTGTTAGTCACAGGCTAACACAATACAGGCCCAGCCTGTTAGCCACAGGCTTACACAATACAGGCCAAGCCTGTTAGTCACAGGCTAACACAATACAGGCCCAGCCTGTTAGCCACAGGCTTACACAATACAGGCCAAGCCTGTTAGTCACAGGCTAACACAATACAGGCCCAGCCTGTTAGCCACAGGCTTACACAATACAGGCCAAGCCTGTTAGTCACAGGCTAACACAATACAGGCCCAGCCTGTTAGCCACAGGCTTACACAATACAGGCCAAGCCTGTTAGTCACAGGCTAACACAATACAGGCCCAGCCTGTTAGCCACAGGCTTACACAATACAGGCCAAGCCTGTTAGCCACAGGCTAACACAATACAGGCCCAGCCTGTTAGCCACAGGCTTACACAATACAGGCCAAGCCTGTTAGTCACAGGCTAACACAATACAGGCCCAGCCTGTTAGCCACAGGCTAACACAATACAGGCCAAGCCTGTTAGTCACAGGCTAACACAATACAGGCCCAGCCTGTTAGCCACAGGCCAACACAATACAGGCCAAGCCTGTTAGTCACAGGCTAACACAATACAGGCCCAGCCTGTTAGCCACAGGCCAACACAATACAGGCCAAGCCTGTTAGTCACAGGCTTACACAATACAGGCCCAGCCTGTTAGCCACAGGCCAACACAATACAGGCCAAGCGTGTTAGTCACAGGCCAACACAATACAGGCCCAGCCTGTTAGCCACAGGCTAACACAATACAGGCCAAGCCTGTTAGTCACAGGCTTACACAATACAGGCCCAGCCTGTTAGCCACAGGCCAACACAATACAGGCCAAGCGTGTTAGTCACAGGCCAACACAATACAGGCCCAGCCTGTTAGCCACAGGCCAACACAATACAGGCCAAGCCTGTTAGTCACAGGCTTACACAATACAGGCCCAGCCTGTTAGCCACAGGCCAACACAATACAGGCCAAGCGTGTTAGTCACAGGCCAACACAATACAGGCCCAGCCTGTTAGCCACAGGCCAACACAATACAGGCCAAGCGTGTTAGTCACAGGCTTACACAATACAGGCCCAGCCTGTTAGCCACAGGCCAACACAATACAGGCCAAGCGTGTTAGTCACAGGCCAACACAATACAGGCCCAGCCTGTTAGCCACAGGCCAACACAATACAGGCCAAGCGTGTTAGTCACAGGCTTACACAATACAGGCCCAGCCTGTTAGCCACAGGCCAACACAATACAGGCCAAGCGTGTTAGTCACAGGCCAACACAATACAGGCCCAGCCTGTTAGCCACAGGCTAACACAATACAGGCCAAGCCTGTTAGTCACAGGCTAACACAATACAGGCCCATCCTGTTAGTGACAGACCAATTTAGCATGTATTTCAAAGTAATCAAGTTCAATAGGATGGCTTTTAAACCATTAATGTTTGTCTTTATTATTCCAGTATGTCTTTTCTAAACATTGTTTTAATGTTGAAGGCTTTAAGATGTGATTTCTTTTAAATGTTTGGATCAGCAGTGCAGATGCAGGAGATTCCAATTTATACTACAATCTGGTAAGATCATGGAAGCCATTTATAGACTGACCTTTGTAAATGTAGGTGATTTGATAGGTATTGGTATTCTAGCAAATCGGAGTCAGGATGTTAACGCTTTTTTAGATTAAGCTGTTCGAAGACATCACTCGGCTGAAGCACTATAAGCTGGACGCTACACGTGTCCACGTGTTTATTTCCGACACGCGCCATTACTTGCAACACGTGTCATTAGTCGGGATCAAAGGACAATAACTCATTGACGAGGCACCTTTCTCATCACCCTTATTTCCTCAAAGATACAGAGACTAACATGAAAAATATTTTAGAGAAATGGTTTTAACCGATTCTCATATAAAAAAAAATGGGTATACCAAATATCATAAACTCCTTTAAAAACTAAATAATATGTTAAGGAGAAATATGCATTATCTCAAAGGACGGCTGCTCTGATCGATATTGTAAAAGTATACATCTCATGCTAACATAATGTTTCTGTGCTTTTTCTAATCAGAAAGAATGTTGTGTTATTGGTTCAATAGATATTATTCTTATCCCACCGCCTTGGCAAAAGCGAGGCATGCAACAATTGATTTAAAAAGTCTAACAAAGGGGATGGGGGTATTCAGTCAGTGTCGTTTTTCTCCTTACACATCTAGTCATACAGGTCCAAACACACTGTAACCGTTTTCTGGTCTTTGTGCCGTACCGTACAAATCGTGAGTCCTATCCCGAACAGGGCACGAGTTACTATGTATTAACGATTCTCTTTTGTTATTTCATCCCTGACATTCCAGGGTTTACGCTCAATTAAGTCTGCACAGAATGTAAGTGGGCGTAACCCCTGGAATGTCGAAGATATTGTTATTTGTGTTTCCATGTTACGTAGCAAACTAATAAATACAAAGTATCTTGTATGTCGCGATCGATCGAAAGGTTCATAAAAGTACTGCAAGTCGTAATCCTACATGTATCGGATATATCATATTGTTTCAAAGTTCGTGCATAGGCAGTTTACGGTAATGTAGTCTTTCCCTCCCGATACTTACAGTAGCAGACACTGTAGTCCTGCCGCCGGACCCCGTAGTAGTCTGACGGACAACTGTGGGTACACACACCTCGCTGTCTCATGCCGCTCCGCTCCAGAAACAGGAACAGGCGGGGTCGGCACGTCACACAGCCGTTAAACCGTGAACAACTGGTACACCCGCGGGGACACATGGGGTAGTGCCCCACCACCGCTGGAAATTAACAAGTACAAATTATTATAGATATCACCCCGGGGACACACAGAGTAGTGCCCAACCACCGCTGGAAAGTAACAAGTAAACCTCATTATAAATATCAACCCCGGGGACACACAGGGTAGTGCCCCACCACCGCTGGAAATTAACAAATAAAAATTAGTATAAATATCACCCCAGGAACACACGAGGTAAGTGTCCAACCACCGCTGGAAAGTAACAAGTAAAAATCATTATAAATATCAACTCCGGAGACACACGGGGTAGTGTCCCACCACCGCTGGAAAAGTAACAGTCGAATTTAATAAAAATATAACCCTAGATATGTAGACGAGTTACAGAGCCTAACTCCCACTGGAAAGTAACAAACAGAATCAGACATATGGATACACCCGACCTTTAAATGTATATATATATTTTTTTATATATTTCTTAAAACTTTTAATTTTGTTCAATCGCATATCTTCGGGAATTTCCGGCAAGCGGACAGTTTCCAAATGTGCGGAAAAGGCCCGTGAATGACGTTAACTTGCTTATTATGAACACCCGTTTAGATCCCGGCGATGCTGGGTTTAGGCCAGTTTCAATCACCGTATCAATGAATCGTTCGAATTGTTTTGAATGTTACACATACTGTTACGCCCAAATCCTGGTGAGTTTGGAACTGAGATTGTCCTGATATCATATTTCAATCAGAGTAAGATATAAGCCTGATCTACTTTAAAATTGATACGGAAAAGTACAACATGTAATTGAATGTACCGTGCACGTTCTGTTTTGATAAAGTATACGTTCTAATGTGTCTGTCAGTCAAATCTGACGTAATTTGACCGATACTGCAAAACATTAACGTAACTGGAATTCCGCAACTCAGGCCGAGGCGTCGTTAACCAGCATCTTCAATAATAAACGCAATATTTCCTTTGACAATTAATGGGTGTGTATGTTTTCGTGTAAAAATCAAGTTATAAACCGGTCAGTTCTTTGTAATGTCATGCATTGATGGGCTAGACAACATGATTGGAATTCGTTTTTAGTTATAATAGACGCAATGTGATGTAAAACAAGAATTGTTGAACTGCCGTTAAAAGTCAGATGCACGAAACTCTACCACAGGGACATGAGAATCTGAACGGAGTATTAACATTCGCGGTCTTTTCAATAACCCTACACATTAGGAAAGGTCGAAACATATATGTATATAATAAAACCAAACATAAATTATTTTTTTGCTAAAGTCTATTGCATCCTCTGTTCATGCTTACTATTGTGAATGAATATGTTCCTTCTGAATGTGTGTTATTTTGCTGCTATAAAATTCATGTAAATATGTATTTATTATTGCCATCATGTCATTTTCATGTTTAAATGTGTGTAAAGCACAAAGGCATTGTTGTCTATTGCAAAAAAAAAGGGGGGGGGGTTCAAAAAAAATATAATATACTGCAGACAAAGATAGGTCCAAACATATAAAATGAGCTTTAATAGTTCCTCAGGTCCCTGTGCAACCTACGTCTTCGTCATTCTACAGAAAAGGAGACTGACCAATTACTCATGTTAACTTTATCTATTATGAACTTTATATTTTGATCTTGGTTAATATAATAATAATAATACTTAATTTGCCCTTTTATATTTCAACAGAAAGCTTCATAAACAATAATATTCGGAATATATTTACAGTATGAGTAAAACTTCAATCGCAGTTTGATATAGACATATCCTAATTTACAATCAACAATAGTTACTTAATATTCATATTCAAGGAACATTTTGTATGTCATGTACTGGCAGTTGAAAACTTAAAACGATATATTACATTAATCTTATTGTATTAGTTTTGCCTTATTCCGGATAAGTTTTAGGCGCATGTTTAGCCCTTTGAGTATTTCGACTCTTAATTTACAAAGTAACAAAAGTGCGATATTTACAGTGCATAATACAAAATAAAATTACACAACATTATACACACTCACAACACAATTACAAATAGAAACAGTATCACATAAATAGAGAGTGCAACTATGTCTATCTATAATAATTGGGTTCTTCTCGAATTTGTATTTTTTTTTTAGATATTTCCCTAAGTTCGCTATTTCTTTCGTATTTTTCACACCCAGCAGTCCTATAAATTTAAACATTATTGTCTTTTTAATGTTATAAGTTTTCAAAACAAAAATAAATATATATATATACTCAAACTATAACCTAAAGTAAAGTAGAAAAAGATATATAGCAGATCTCAAAAGGATTATCATTATTCAAGAAGCTCACCTGTGTTGTATATGAAGAATAGAGTAAAATAAAGTATACAAAAGTTGTGTGAATTAACTGAATCACTTTTCTATAACAAACACATGCTGCTTGTTTATTATACATAGTACTCCAGCCTCTGTATCCAGTCGGTTTGAGAGCAGTTAACACTGACCAGTGCTGCATGCACTGTCTTTGATATTTACCGTGAGCCTCTACTTTACTGTGGTCAGACAGCATTTAACAGGTCATTAAAAGAAAGGCGTGACTTATATTGGCACTCTAGGGGTAAAGGTCTTCCCATTTCTTTGCTAGCATTCTGTGAATAACATCCAAACTATTTTTCATGGATTTTCGTCTGTCTGCCATTTGTTATATGTGTCAATGATAAAGATACAATCAATAGACCTACAGATTTAACGCCATTTTCTAGTCTTTCTGTATTACCAAGACTTAAAAAATTCGTAAATATCATTTTATAGACCTTTTGTCGAATATCTTCAGATCCGGCAGTGTTGCGCACATTTTTCATTTATATCTCTTTGCTTAAGTAATTGTATGTTATGTATCAACTATAAATGATGAGCTGAAAACAATATAGTATCATTGATTTGTGCAAATTCTTAACCAGATAAGAGGAATTAAAGTTTCATTTTTTGACTTATGATGTGATTATGTAATTCCCAGACTTTTGGAGACAACCGTGAAAAAGAAATGGTATAAAAAAAGGGAAACCCCCTCCAAAATAGAAATAGACCTCAAGGTTTAAAACCACTGATTTACCCACAATAACCGACCTGTTTTAAAAGCTTTATCAAACATATGAACTTCGCTATTTGTTAAGATGGTTTTTACTTCACACGAACTCAAGTAAGCTTTGTAGGGAAAGAATTAAGGAGGTAATAAAGACAGTTTTCTTTTGATACAAAAGGTGTCATTTTCACAGAGGTATCACATATGGATGAAATTATTATGGGATGGTATAAACAATCCTACGATTGATTATAAACAACAGCACCCAATGTCCGTACTTTAGCAGGTCAAACTACCCCGACCCCGCACATGCTTGTTTGAAGACAAGCCCACATTATTATAAACCCACAACCAAAGAAGGAGATTGCTTGATAGTTATCGTTCGAAATATTGGTAATCAAAGGGGATCAGAGGAGAGGTATAGCCCGAGTGATCCCCCTTTACGTAAACCACTCATATATCTGTTTAAATGCAGAACGCCAAGATGGCTTTATTAAACCAACACCGGAAGTTATCAAGGAATGCCGGATCTAAAGTGTGTTTGAAGGTATTTGGAAGACAGTTAAAGACAGTGCTGAACAAACCCGATGTTGATAGCATTGTGTCTAGGCGGTAATTTGTTAGAGTCAGAGCCCCACGTGCTTGTGTTTACAGAATCTGTAACCTGTTGAGGCGTACCAACAGTCGACACCTACCAGAGCGATGGTATGTGTTTGTGTTATACGTTCTCTATAAGCAACACCCTAAACTGTTACCCAATGGTGTTATTGTTTTCAGGTCTATCAAAGAAAGCTTATTTCAAGCGTTTAACAAGCAGGTGGCAAAATTATCTTCATACAGTTTGATGCGTCTATGGAAGTGCAGACTGCAGACATCCTTGATGCATGCATATTTCTCTGGAAATGAGGGGATTTGTTTGTATGTTCTAACAATGATACTTGTTATTACAGATTTGTTTAGCGTCTGTTCCTCTGGTCTGGTGTCAAACAGTTATGTTAACCGCTTGCCTTAAATTGAACGAGTGTTACGTGTACTCCGCCTAGAATTGCAACACGCGCAGGTCGTCGTCATAATGACGATGAATCCTACACGTGCCAGCCTCTGTCACCCATCATATATTCCTTACCGCATTGCAGCTGTAACCACACAGGATGCTGAAATTGTTACTTAACCAACTCAATGCTCTTTACTCATGCTTTTAAAATTTTCACGAAGAAAACTAGCACAGGATTTAACAAAATGGCTTGCTAATGCAGAAATCTAAACAAATATATCACTGCGATTTGTCAGCACTCATCCGTGGTAAAATTAAAGGTCAAAACAACGAAACATATGTCTAATTTAGGGGGTTAGCCTTTATAACGTTACATGTTAACAACTGTTGTCTTTAACGGAAAAGATATTCTTTGAAAAGAAATTCAAGTAAGCCGTACCAGGATAAATTCTAGCTACAGCGTTACGACCAACCTCGGGGACCAATAGTCTACTATCAAAGTCAAACCCCTTGTGTTGTTATTGTCGACTCTAATGAAAGGGATTAATCAAATGTCATGTACAAATTAAAAAAAAAATCATACGAAGAAAAATATATAGCAATAGCGTCAACACATCTGGATCACCTAGTCGACTGACACCGAAACAAAAGGAAAGACATCATGAACTTCCACAAAAAAGCAGGTACAAAAACAGGTGTTTCCTGAGAGTAAGCGTTTCCTGAACCATATGTGGTAGCCGTCATGGCGTCGTTATATTTCCTGTAACACCCGTCATTTGATCTAGTCTTGTTAAAGTTCCGTCAAATAGTCATGCCTATGTCATAACGTTTTACCATCCTAACGTTAAAGCGGTAAAGTGGAATCTTGAGCGGTACTACTTTTGCCCCTGTAGATGGTTTGTGGTGTTAGTGGATCACGTTATAACACGTACAACTTGTCTGGCACTGCGATCTGTGTTTCCCCAGTACGTCCAAGCCCTACCAGAATCCCACGTGCACATCACAGATACATTATAACTATTTATTTATATAAAACGGTTATTGGAAGGGCTGATGAGGCGCCGACAGGATTGCCGATAGTCTTCCTTCGTCAAATATCAGTCATAGCGTTTTAATGTTTTTTCCACTACATACGCTTGTGGATGTACATTATAGCGCATATACCACAGGGCGGCACCAACAGTATCGCTGTGTTCTGTTCTATAACGAACGGCAGAAACCAGACTATCGACATGAAATGTTTATAATACCTCTAGCCCTTGTTTGACGTTATTCCAGTGTAACAGTACCAAGGAAAAGCTTGTCCCACATCAAACACTGATAGGTTATTTAAAGAAAGAACAAAGTTTAAATGTTAAGCATATTTTGTGTGCAATGGGGCACTTTTAGAATGCTACTTTTAACATGGTTAAGTGAATCCTCAAGTTCAAAATGGCATTACACATTTATAGCCCAATAACATTACATACCAAACAATCCAAAAACCTTTAAATTAGCACTAAGTGAACTGGGTATTTTTCCACATCGACGCTAAAATTACTCTACTTGAAATCAAAGCTGTATAGGGAATGTAGTGTTGAGACATTGTAATGAAGACATATAGAAACGAAGGTTATCTAAACAAGCGTTTTATTTGGTATGTAAAATACGTATAACATCACAACTTACTGAGAGGTATAGACAGAGCAATGTACTTACACGCAGGGAATTACATAATTCAATTATGCCTTCTTCCCTAAAATAACGACATTTTATGACAATGGTACAAATGTATAAATCAAACTCAAAATAATACGGAGGGTTAAAATTAGAATTTAAGTCAATATAGAAATATGTGTCTTGAAAGCATAGTCAAATATATGGTTATCCAATTCTATGATATGGTGTTTATAGTTGCAAACAGAACAAACAATCACTGCAGATAAGATGAAATAAAGTATAACAACACGGCTTTAGCACTTAATCCTTTGATGTTTTTCAAAGGAAACGTAGCTATGATCACGGAAGGATGTTTATATATAAACGGAAAGCTTATTAAAACGTCGTTTTTTCTGTTTACAAGTGAGGATAATGAATGCAGTTTACGGACAGACGCGAAATCTTCCCGTACTACTTTACGATCAGCTTGCTGCATTGGAGAAATCTACTTGGTTTGTTGGTATTAAAGTGCCTCTCAGTCGTCTAACATCGTAAACAGTCCGGGGCTATGTAATATTATGACGTGGCAGCCAATAACAATTGCAGTTCAGTACGTAGTGTTCATCAGTTATAGTTACATGGTAATTTGAAGGCAAATAATACAACTTGAAACATCAATAAGTATTGCTATGGAATAATGTATTTAAAACGGAAGTCAAACGCACTACCCTCAGTTCTAGCGACTACAAAATAATATGTACAGACAATATAACAAGCATGATCTGAAGACGAAATGTTAAAGATTGTTTCTGTAACATAATGCTTCGAAATAAACCGATTGGACAACTTAAATATGCTGGATTTCTTTAATTTTCCCCATTCCCTGATAGCTGTCAGTAGGACAAACTAAAATACAAGCTCAAAACATTGATATATTTGTATTCTACATTGTTGGCAGACATTCAATGCTCCTTTGGGAACAGGGACAGGACATTGATAGATATCTTCGAATTTACTTTGTGATTAAGGTTTGTTATGATGTAGTTTGGATTCTGCAAAATAGACATACCTTTAAACTTCAAGTCGCTAGATCCTTTGCGATTAAATATCTACATAACACGCTTTTATAATCAACATGCGTTATGTAATTTTGCCTGCATAGTTAAACTAATACATAGATCCTTTGTACAAACATATAATTTGCAGTAAAACTTAATGCATTGGTCCCACTATGAAATTCCCAGAATAATAGCTCTGAAATGTCTTTGAAGTGACAAACAGTCTACACAAGCGTCACCTAAAACCCACGTTTGTGAAATTGTTCGTACATTAAATTAGTTATGTTTATTATATGACTTAATTGCATGATACATTTACATTTATGATTTCTTGGTTCTTGTATTTGATCGCAATAATCACTAGAAATTAAAGTAAGGAAACTCCTATTTAAAATTTAGGTCGGTGATGAAAAAAGTCAACCAAAGTCGATAAGTCCACCGGGTCACATGAGGCAACAATCTTATGACGTAAAGTAATCATTAAAAATACAAAGTAAGGCATTTAATAATAACTATTTAATATGACAATATCAACAATTAACAGAAGAATGTTTAGATGATATAAATCTCAATGTACAGGTCACAGGTCCATCCGCATTCCTTAGTACGAATACCTGCTACACGAACGTTCTTAATTATGAAAGACAATATACACATGTACAATAATGTAATATAATTACGTTTTTGCTCAGATGTATTGCTTTTACTTATCGTAAAAGGACTGAATCGTGTGTTCTTCTCAATCACCTTGAAAATTGTATTCCGTTTGAGCTCCGTTGGTTTTTTATTTAGCACAGAGTAGAAACAGTAGTAAAGATTCCCTTTTAGATTAGGGTCACTAACGCATACTAGGCATGGCTGCAGTTTATGCTCATCCTGCACCATTGTCTTACAGATAGATTTATTAAATCGTCATTTACGGATTATATTTAATAAAAAAACATTATAAATGAGGAAAACAATTAGTGAAGTACAGGTTAGATTAATAAAAGGAAAGTATTGAAACACATGCATTTGTAATCCAAACTTAAACAAAAATGACTACAATAAGAATGGCTAATATCTCCCTATATGTGTATGCCTGTGTGTGTGCTGGAGTTGTATTGTGTATCGCAATATGTTCATTCTGTATTGCGATATATCGTGATACACTCTTGGCGTATTGTGACACCCCGTGTGTGTGTGGGGTGTGTGTGTGTGTGTGGGGTGTGTGTGTGTGTGTG
>NW_018408822.1:270388-364369 GCF_002113885.1 Mizuhopecten yessoensis
GTGTGTGTGTGTGTGTGTGTGTGTGTGTGTGTGTGTGTGTGTGTGTGTGTACATATGTATGTATGTATGCTTTGTGCATGCATGGATGTATGTATGTATGTATGTATGTATATATGCTATGCATATGTGTGTGTGTGTGTTTGTGTATATTTATATTTCTATGTAAAATGTATATGTATGTTTCGTTCTGAAAAAGAAAAAAAACCCACATATTAAACAGATGGATTTTGTAATTTATTATGAATGATTTTGCAAGGACCTTGAAGGAGAAAACTTGAAATAATTATTTTTTGTCGATAGAGCTTTCCATACAAAAGTAAAGCTAATTCGTTTAGTTCAAGTTCAGATTTTCTTTACCTGGACAAATTAATGAACTGTTGTGTATATTAAATTACGCCATTTAAACTAATACGAATAACTATCTAATTTGACAATCTTGTAATTTGATTGGTTCTGATCATCAGCTTATGTCTCTATAGCTGATAAAACCAGCTGGTGGGCGTTAATTTGAAGCATTTATGGAAATATCCTTCTGCAAATTGGTTTATCCTTCATTCATAAACAGAGAAAAGAATATAATGAGTTTAAAACCAAAACTCTACAATAACCATAAAGTTGAAGTATGTTTCTTTATAATGAAAACTAGACGATACAAAATTTAATTTGTTCCTGGTATATTTATTCGTTCATAGGCATGTCATCCTGGTAAAGTAGAAGGCGCTTCCTACCGACTCGGCTAGGGTGATTGATCTTGCCAACAGTTGTATACTTAAAATAAATAACAAAACGAAACGAATTAATCGATAGAGCGTCAGAGGTTCCGGGTTCAATCTTTAGCAGAGGCGTTAAATATTGTAATACTAATTACCTCTATTCCATGTATGTACAATTCAGATTCTGTAATCCTTGTGTTTTACAACACATCGGAGAGAAGGCATTACATATTTACAAAACAATACAGTATGATAGTACAGCATTACATAAGGTTTTACATGTACATTATTAAAAGTAGTCTTACATCTACATGTACTGTGATTTTATCTCATACCAAAACTGTAGACACAATATTCTAATTTAGTTAGATGCAACAAAACACATCATAACAGTACGTCATATTACTATCAAATACACTGTACACACATATATACCAGAAGGCAGATTATCTCAGACCAACCAGCGACATGTAAATGATTCGGATAACCGGTTGTTCGGTTAACAGGTAGCACGATTTTTAAGCAAACCATTTATTGTGGGACACAATCGAGGATCGAAAAATTGAAAGTGAGAATTAATAGGGATAAGAATGGCCAGCCTTGGTGAATAAGTCTCTTTTCACATCATATAATGTTTTCAATAATGAATGCTGTAGTTGGTTATTTGTTTTGTCATCACTATGAATAAATGGAGGTAATATATTATATTGCAATACCTGTAACAATTATAGAGAAAGTACTTTGCATTTTGTCACATGTAAGTGTAAGTTCATCTATCTCGTGTAAAGTCTGTCAATATTTGCCACTGAAAATGTTCAGAAGTTGTAAGCTTTATTTGGGTAATTGTGCATGTATATTTGAATTAGTTATGTTAAAGGAATTGGAGCAACATCTGTTTTCATTTCAGTAGGACGAAATTTATTTCATATACATTTATCAACATTATTGCAATTTATATTACTTATTTTTTTTATTAAACAATGTAAACTTATAACTAACGTCATTGCAACAGGACTGTGTATAAATTAACGTTCTAGCTTCCTGGTTCATTAAACGAAACCAACATTTATACAAATATACATATATACGAAAAAGTAACGCTTTATTTACAACATATATTAATATACACCTCGTCATCATTTTCTTACTTTCATCTCACAAAGGCTAATGACCTCGTCACAGGAATTAAACATTCGTTTATCATCCAAAGGAAAAGCAATGCAATAATAATTTTCGGCTTGGCGGGAAGACAAGAAATACATATTACTTCTTTGTTGCTCGTAATATATCAGAAACTAGATGTTCCCGTTAGTTTGCCATAACTTGACTATATGCAGGTAGTACATTATCTCTATGATCATAATCTCCGCCTAGCTCTCGCGGATACAACAGTTAACATGCATCAGAGGGCCGCCGGTTAATGAGAGGCGACATTTTACCACATTCCCCTCTAAGACATGCCTCGACAGCAGCTTCCGTGCTTAACGTATGTAATATATCGGTATTATGGACAAGTGGGGGAGCTAGAATATGGGTCTCAGTGTAAATCTAATGCACAATAACACTGGTTTTTGTTCAAATGAGTACAATAGTACTATCTACATCATTTTGTACTGTTTTGTAAATTATGTTCAGTCCTTGAAATGTAAGAGAGAAAAAAATCTTCCCCTTGTGGTTTTCGTATCGAATATGAGTTCAATCTGTTCTTTGACAATGAACATCCTTGAGATTCCTGATCGCAAGTGATCGTAACACCTGGAATTTTGAGGATGGACAAACAAGTTATTGTTTTATTGTTGCTGGGTTTTTTTTCTGTTTCATGTGTATGTTTGTCGTTTCATTTTTCTTTGTTTTCTTAGTTTTACAAATGACACCATTCAACGTATAATTTAGCACTAACTAAATAATTTCTTCATAAGGCTATTTGTCGCACATTTGCATTCAATAACTTACAATAAGGTTTTAAAATCTACGCTATTGAGTAGCTGGGCGACATTTTTGACATTACTCTATGAATATTCCATTTTTGACGTTGTACGCATAGGTTGCCTAGTCGTAGAATAAAGATTTGTTTTCTTTTTAAAGTTATACCAGATACATTTACATTAACGGGGACTACTAATCAAGTGTGAAAGTAGTTTATACAATGTTCTATGTCATCCTTTTCTCGTTTTCGGCTATATAGTGTGCACTCCAATCTACTTCTTTCGAAAGAAATATAAATAATGAAATAGAGATTTCTGAGGTTCAAGTATTTATGTAACGTTGTAATTTGTTAGAACGGAAAGAGATTATCTTACACACGTTCTATGGGAATATTTAAGTAGATAACCTGTTTGGTTCTAGATTTACCTGATAAATATACCCTCTGGTCCCAGTAGGTGTGAAGTTCCGGGGCAGCCTCATTGTTAAAAGAGAATAAAATACAGTCTATATATACTCATAAATATTCAGGTATTACAGAGGTTGGATACCAATGGCAATGTTAACCGGGTAACCTGGAATATCCACAGTGCATTTATACACTGAAGTTTAATGTAGAGGGTATAAGATAGGCAATGGGTCAAACTTACCAAACTACGGAAGTCAACCAAGCACTTTGTGTTTTTACTAAGATATATATCTCGCCCCATCATTACGATATACAGTACATCTAGGCTAGCTTATATAACGTGATTATATAGATATATTATTCAGTTTATTTACCACGGTATATACTTGGGTTTTGTTTATATACTGTGAAATATACCTGTACTGAAATACAGTGTATTAATATATAGCTGGCCTTTGTTTATTTACCACGATATAAACCTGTACTAATTTACAATATATTGATATATCGCTGGCATTTGGTTTTTTACTACGACATATACATGTAATGAGTTACAGTATATTAATAAATCGCTGACTTTTGTTCATTTACCTCGATATATACATGTACTATGTTACAGTATATTAATTGCTAACTTTTTACTATTGACAATTGGGCTTTACTATTACTCTAATATATACCTGTACCCTCTTTCAATACTATGATATACAATGTATTCGGACTTACTATGATTTACTAATGATATTTACTACCTGAACCTTTTTACTGCGATATTACAGTAAACTTGTATTCAGTTCATTTACCGTGAAATAGTCCCTAAACTTTAATTGTTTACTATGATAACTACTTGTACTTTCTACAACGTAGTTTATTTCCCACAATGTATAGCTCGACCTGAATCCCTCGTTTTTATCTCGGTGATAGAAACTGATCAATTTTAATGGCTGATAATCCTATTATCATTATAAAATCTCATCGATATAATAATAACAATAAATAAAACAAATGAAACCATGAAAACCTTTGATTGTTTAATTGGTCGTCAACACATCTGATTTAAAGAGATCGCTTCACTTTTCATAAACTGATGAATTTTGCAACACTTCATTCTGGCAGGTAGTATTGATTTAAAGCAATATGCGAATTTATTAATTTTCTGGTAGGCATATGTGTTACTGAATTATAGAGTCAAGCTGCTTAAGGTCTCGTCAGCTTAACGAGTCTTTAAACGAGTTATTTCATTTGTAATGAAATAGTTCCGCTGTTTTGTGTTTTGGCGTTAAGCAAATGCAAATGTAAACGACTTGGCCCTGGCCGTTGACAGCTCAAAAAACACATCAAGAGAATTCCGAAATGTAAACAAAATCGTAACTAGCAAAGTATGAAAAAGGGAAAGATTGACAAAATAATCCTTGTATGTTACAAAGATCATGTGATTAGGATGTCAAAGTATTAGTCAATTAACTTCAAATAATGCCCTCTAATTGGTCACTTAACAGTTAAAAGAACAATACTGATATATTCACTGGCACTGGTAATTGAACAATAGATATTGTGTTTTAATGATAACAATTTTAAAAGTTTAATTAAGTTTCCATTACTGTTCTTATAAATACACAGCTATGTAATCAACTGGCGTACTCGCATTAGCATCTATCATACTCGCATGTTAGACACAATGTAACTAAATTTGAGGAATCAAAACGAAAAGCTGTATCTGACATATTTTTGTAAAATTCCAAGCAAACATATGTTTTCCTATCAATAACAAGAGAACTCGATGACATCAAAGAGATGACAAAGGGGAGTTTTGACAAAATCGGAAATGTTTCACGTTTGTAATAATCAATGTGATTGTTCATTGTTGGAAGCAAAAACAACTGAAAAGATAAAGACAAATGGCGAGCACGCCTTCCACAATAAGTGGGAATTCAACAAACACTTGCTTTGATATCTGATCTAATGACGGGGGTTGATGATCGATTTTATTCAAACTTCTCCCAAGTAAAGACTATTCAATCACGTAAATAAGATTATACCTATCTGGACCCAGATGATGACTTTTGACTACAGTTACATAGTTACATCTTTCAACTATTACATGACGACTGAGGAACGGATTGACCCTAGGGACACCTGTTTTTTAACGGAGGAGGGGGACACACCACGGTCTCCCCACGATAGTATGGAGCCCCGGCCAACACCGGGGCTGCCGAGTATACAACTAAGTTTCGGAAAGCGATCTCCCTGATAACGCGAGCTTGTATCCACTTATCTACAGCGGTTTATCGCCAATTTCACTAGCAAGGAAATATACACGTAGACGAGAACACGATAATTACGGATCGAGGTTCCGTGTGTCTGTATCTAACGTACAGTCGTATGATTTCTTGATCCACAGATACATTCCCAGCGGGAAGCAATCGGGAAAATTGGGCAATTAGGTATATAGCGATACGAACGGGAGGTCTCGCACTACTGGGATGAAAATATTCTAATCTGTATATCTTAAATCTTGTTTTAAAATACCGACTGTTTATACCATATGCATCTTATCATAAGCAAGGGCACTGTTGATGCTAAATGATATGCCCCCTGCTGTCAGATATTTGTTTATTTGCTTATTTTAATTGATTGTTTTCCTATCTTTTGATGTCTCCCTCTTTAGCTTTGTTTGTGGTTGTCTTTTTGTGACGAAATTGAGTTGATCTTGTGATTTGACGCTGTGCTAGGTTTTGTCTTTGACATGTTGTCGCTGTGGCAGATTGTTTCTCTTATTTTAACGAAACGTAAAATTATTTATGTCGTATTTTCTAATTATAGATGATTAAATTCACAGAAATGTACAGAAGCCATTGGTCAGCAGATTGTAGAAATTGAGCCTGAATATTCTTGATTTTGAAAGAATTTTCTCAAACAAATAACAGAACAACTCCTGTTTAGTGTTACACCCTATTTGTTTTTTTGTAGATTTCGAAAATATGAAACCCATCAAAAATGCATAATAAATATCTGATCTTAAACCAAAGTTTTATAGGGATACTTGTCGTACCGTAAGTAAATGTCAAGGTCAGAAGCTGAAGTCATGTTTTAGGCGGTACGTAATTTTAAGTTCTAGAAGACCAAATGGATGTTCTTACAACTCTTCATTTTTAATTTCTATCAATAATTTTAATGATTAGGCAAATGTCTGGTCCTATATTTTATAACTTGATTGAGCACCGCAAAATTCTAGTCTAAAATAGACTTATTTTCCCTCACACACAATTGTGTATTTTAAGCAAAAAGTTCATTTGTAAAACCTTCTGAAAAACCCATACATATCGGTCTCTCCAATATGACGACCGTAACATTATCTAAAGTTATGGGGCGGAAACCATCAGCAACTCAGATTGCCTTCAATGACCTTAACTTTTAAGGTCATATGAGTTAAAACAATTCTTGATACAAGATAACGTGATTTAGCTACATTCGTACAATTCACAACCTCCTACACGAACGTAGGCAGTATGGAAAAGGTACGTAATGCTCCTTTGATGGTTAGTTGAGTTAATAGTGACGCACGTAGCATATTGTACTGATACAAGTAAATACAAACCTTAAAAAGAATCGTTTTATTTATATATTGTAGTACTTTATAGACTAACATTGATGAATAAATTGGCACTTTCAACGTCTAATATGATGCCTAGCCTTTGCAAAATTTACGCAAGCAATACGGACATTTATAGTTTATATACAACTCGCATGAGTGCATTGTGCGGCAACGATTGATACATGTATATTCACGCAGAAGTAGTAGACACCAACAAAATAACTGCAACATAATGTAAACAAGTGTAGCAATATTCAATAGCTAACTGTTCTCTCTATATAGGGGGAAAAGTATGTAAACTACTGCCATGGTTTAATTTGTTTCTTGCAAAACAGTGTTTATCACCAATGGCGGGTATACCGACTGGACGGACATACTGCCGTGTGATCTGGACCGAGCGTTCAACTTCCCAGTCACACTAAGTTATTTCTAGTGAAAGTAGATTAATCATAAATTATCGACTTTTAACAGTTATATTTTTGAAGTCGGAGAATTAAGACCTGTTGGCTTCTCTGTTCGTGTTGTATTCAATGACATCATGATAAAGCAAATAACCTAGGAGGTAAAACTGCAACTACATACCCATAATAGAACAAAATCGATACGAAAAATCAAAGATAGAAAAACAAACCAGATCAACTCATTACATAGTTATGTCTAATAAGTTCTTTTTTTAATAAGTTGTCTGATTGTTTTTTCACCATCATCAGAACCAGTATTCGATTCAGAGGATTAAGTATCCCTTCAATCGACAGTTAATATAAGTAAAGCAGACATCATCATATCAGTTAACAGATGTAATATCGAATGAAGAAGGAGGCCTAAATATACTGATTACATACTTTAGACGTTGGTTTCTGCATGTGTGGTATTGTGGCCGACACCCATTTCACACAGAAATGTGATAAGTTCTGATAACCTATCAATTTATATCAGTCTTTGATAACCATTTTTCACATCAGCCAGAATCACAAATTAGGTTCAAACCTCGATATCCATGCTACAACATGTCGATTGTGGTTTGTTAATGTTGTCTTAACATATGTAAACTACCGCTGTATCATGTTAGTCAGTTATAACCAGTCTGGTTACGTAGCAACAACAGGCAAGTCAGTTATAACCAGTCTGGTTACCTAGCAACAACAGGCTAGTCAGTTATAACCAGTCTGGTTACCTAGCAACATTAGGCTAGTCAGTTGTAACAAGTCTGGTTACCTAGCAACACCATGTTAGTCAGTTATATCCAGTCTGGTTACCTAGGAACAAGATGTTAGTCAGTTAAAACCAGTCTGGTTACCTATGAACAACATGTTAGTCAGTTATAACAAGTCTGGTTACCTAGCAACAACAGGCTAGTCAGTTATAACCAGTCTGGTTACCTAGCAACAACAGGCTAGTAAGTTATAACCAGTCTGGTTACCTAGCATCAACATGTAAGTCAGCGAAACATACCAATTTAAATAAAAAAGAGAAAAATAAATAGTAATTCCTAACATAGTCTTTAAACAAAGGAAGTTATGATATAAAAAAAAACATATTCAGATATATTTATTAAGACCAATTTAGGCAGGTTTCGTTTTAAAAACATGTTTCTATGTGCATGGATATACATTGTTTTTTTTTTTATTCAAAATTGGTATCTTCTGATAATGGATATTGTTGAGTTATTCTTTTTAAATAACTATTTTGTATCAAAAGCTGATTGTATATATAGAGAGGTTCCCCAAAGAGTGATGGCTGGTTATCCTGATCATCTTACTTGAGTAAGTTAATTGTCAACTTGTATAAAGATCCGAGGTATATCGAATGCCTTTATCATCTGAAAATCAAATAAGCTGGTTGAAAACAAGACATTATATGAAATGTTTTACCAATGTTGTTTTAAGACCAAACATTGGCTGTCATTAAGACAAATTCGGTTAAATGTGTGAATGTTTTCATTAAAGGATTGCAGAATAGGTTAGATATGTCCACACACGAGAAACAAGATAACCATAAACATTTCAAGTTTGACTGGTTTACTTCAAAATTGAATAAAACTGTGCCCGTAAAACGACACCATTTGCTATATCTCGTTAATGTAGTTTGAAGGTTACATAATAAGGCCCATCTGTTGGATAAAGCTAATCGAGAGAGCGTGTCACTTGTATCAAATATTCTTTTATTCTTTCTTTTCGTGCAAATAATTGATGACCTAAACCTTTTTAAAGTTACGTTTTACTGCTGCTTAATTAAGTGACATAATGAGATTGACTTTCACGGATCGCGACCACAACAGTTCGTGAGTGTCTTTCAGTGTAGTGCATAGGTATCTGTACAGATCGTGTTTGACGCTTATCTGAAACTAAATGAGGGATATAACCCAAAAATAAAATAATTTGAAAATAACTTGGTTGATTATTATTACCGTCAGGTGGAATACAAATAGCCTAGCATTTAAATTAACATTAAGCAAGCACGTTCGTGTCTTTTGTGAATCTTTCAAACACATTTTAGTCCCAACAATGATTGATCTACTGTTTAACAAAAATGAGTAAAATAAGTTATTTCCATTATTGAGAGTTACTTGAAGGTAAATTATGAACAAAACAAGATTTTCATTTCGCGTGCATTAAACGATTATATAAGGAAATTTATTGGAGAAGTTATTTATGTTGAACACACAATACTCGATGTGCAATAGTCTGTCATAATTAGAAACCTTCAAGTTTTCGCTGCGGTGGTCTAAATATTTGTATTCAATAGTATTTGTTGGTGTTAAATCAACTAATTGAAATGTCTTTATTTTGGTAACTTAAATGCTGGGAAAAAAAATAAAACGTACACCTTTAATTTATTTACTCCAAAATAACTCAGAAAACATTGGCACAAATATATTAGAACGAAACACTCATTGACCTTCTATAACAAAAATGAGATGCCTATTTAGGGATATAACCTTATCTGCATCTAGGATTAATCACATTTGTATTACTTTTAGAAATATCTAACTACACCACGTGTTCGTAATAATTTGAAATAGCTTTTCACTGCATGATGTTTGGAAATCAATAATAATGGGGAAAAAATTGCTATATCTAGTTATGTTCTCTTCAGACAACTAAACGACCCTTTTATGTTATCGATCGTTGTTTTTGTCAGGAACACATAAATTAACTATATTTCTCCCACAACCACTATAGGTTTCTTCAATCTCGACTCATTGGATAAACATGCTAGGAATTGGTAAACATATTTGTGTACCCACTAGTGGGTAACGTTAGGTAAACATGTATGTGTACCCACTAGTGGGTAACGTTAGGTAAACATGTTTGTGTACCCACTAGTGGGTAAACGTTATTTTATTGGTCAATCTTCTAATTGTGGCGTGAGGTAACAATGCTTTGCGACATCATCTTCCATTGTGACGTCAAGGTTCATGGCTTTTAATTCCCCGATTGTAAAGATGAATCATATCTACCGAGAAGCATATGTCTTTCTAGATATACTATCCGAACGTTTTTTGGAGAAAGGTCCCCAGACTCGTGAGGATTGATGATCGTATTTATCTAACTCGAATTAATATAATAACCAACCATCACCCGCAGGGGAACCTCTTTATATAACGTTGCAATTTATTTAGTTAACAAACACACTCTGACCAATGTCATGTAATTAAGAGGGCGTTCGGGCTGTAGATATCTGTAATCTGATAATTGTTTCTTCAGAGACTATATAAAATAAACAGTAGCCCTAATAAACACATTTGTAAACATTTATATTGCGTTCAATCAAATTGGACACTTGAGACATTTTCCTATTATGTTTTTCATTTTATTTGGTGTACATTAATATTATAAATTACGGTATTTATAGTCGACCATAATTTCACGGATTTGCTATAATTGTTAATTTACGATCAGTTTTTCCCGGATTTAAGGTCTAATGGTCATGTCATATATTGCTATGGTAAAGAAAGCTTAATAAATTGGAAAATGAATAACCTGGAAAATCGCAAAATTTAAACCTTGAAAAAAAACATTTAAGTAAGCTATGGACTATGCTGATGAATAATATAAGACTCTTTAATGCCCAGGGGTGTAGGATAGGGAAATTCCACCCGAGGGATGTTCAAATTTGGTAAAACCCGAGGCTTTGCCGTGGGTTTGCCAAATTTGAAAATCCCGAGGGTGGGATTTCCCTATCCTATACCCTTGGGCATGAAAGAGTCTTTTTCTCTTATTTCAACAACCAGAATAAGCTCAGAAACCATGAAAATGCGTTTGGACTGGCCACCATTTTGAAAATAACAAATTTCCCCCTGAGGTTTTTAGACGAATACGAATTAGCCAGCCAGATTTAGCAAACAACGTTTGTGCAGAAAAAATAATAACATCTTTCTTATATATACGGTATATCGTAAAAGGTTTTAATTTCATCACGTCGCCTTTTCCGCATTTCGGCATCGGAGAGTTCCAAATTCGTGACGTCACGTCATTGTTGAGTCTTTGTGACGTCACGTCACGTGAAATGGGGTGTAAGATAGAAATGTCCTACACCCCTTTCTTACTCAGGACAGCTTTATCTTACACACAGGGAAATGACGAACAGTCGCGTTAAATTTGCTGTTATGTTAAAAATAAGATAGTAATTGTTAAAGACAGAAATCCTATGTCAAATTGTCAATAAGAATGTTATCCTTAGAACAGCTCTACCATGCAGTACCAAAATGTGTGTCTCGAAAGCGGAGAATGAACCCCCTCCCCTGGAATCTGATTGGTAGAAGATTTAAGGGAAGATATAACTGCGTATAATAACTTTGGAGGCAGCTGGCTGTTGATAAACTGTATCATCTCGAACCCATGAAATTATCAGCCCCTGCATTATCATTATATTGTAAGTACTTTCACATTTTTGTCGCATGTACGATGTTCATGCAAGGTGGGAAAGATTGACTATGCCGTTGTACTTGACTATACAAGAGAGAACCGGGGAAAATGAATTTGATCTTTGGTATTTGTCCCAAATACATATCGATATTCATCTTTATACTAACACTGCAGTTTATGGGAACCAATCAAGGTGTAATACCTGGCGATATCCCAGCCGGAAAACCCTAACACACAAATCCTGAACTTAAATACTTAAGCTGAATCTCAGCTTGGGGCCAACTCGAAGTGTTGGTACTATTGTGACGTGAACCGATAAACTTGTTTTGAATTGGTATCTTTCTTTCTAAATAGATATTAATGACATAAACCATTCGTCAGGATACACACGTTAATCCGGGTTAGTTAATAGGTAATAAAATATATCGTACTTCCCGGCAGGATCAGTCGTGATTACGTGTTTTTATCTCAAAGCAATTGCTGATAAACTGAACCGTTTGAATTGGATTTCGAATGCGTTATTATGACAGCGATTATCTTCTGAAAAAACACATGATATGTTTGAAAAGTGGAAATAATGATATTCCCTGAGGATAAATCGACAGTGGCGGAAAGAGTAAAACCACAGTTACAAACAGGCAGGATTATCTAAATAAGGTTGTATGTCACATGGACTAGGAATGATGAGGTTGCGGTGAATTGACAAACTTAATAAGCCTAATTGTTCATGTTAGATATAAAAATCATCATCATTTCGTAGAAACACATCAGTGATATATCAGTCAATCACATAGCTTATATGAGGATCAATTAATATTACCAATAGAGGCCCAACGAGACTGTACTACCGTCGAATCTGTTCGATAGATCACCCCTATTAAACAACCCCCTCTTTTACGAGACCCATATTTTGCCGTCCCCAAAAAGCGTTTTTCTATAATCTCGTTCATTATGATTGCGATTGTCTGCGCTATTTATCCATCGATGAAGATTAATTATCAAGGAAAACGTATCCACTGTATCTCGTGGATTACGTGTTAGAGCTCATTCACTCAATTGTATATATAGGATCTTAAATGAGTTTTCATTTCATATGAGATTTTATGAAACGAGTCTTAAGAGTTTTTTTAATTTTCGCGAGCCTTGGCGAGCAAAGATTAAAACTTTAAGACGAGTTTCATAAAAGCTCATATGAAATGAAAACAAATTTAAGACACTTTTTATTACATAACTCAGGAAACTTTCATTTTGACAGATTTTAAAGCCAAACTGTAGAGGGCTTGATCAAATGGAGACAGCCATTTTGTTGCGCCATTTACAATTTATGACGTCACGTCATTGTCCATATTTTGACGTCAAAATCGATTTCTGACTGACACAGCCAATGAAAAACGCTCCAGGGTATATTACACTAGTGACATATGTAAAAATATTACACGGGCGAATTCACTGGATAACTGGCCGATTATGTGATAAATATATATATATATATATGTCATCGGGCATCTCTGATTAGATTATCGTATTACATAACGAAACATGTGCGAGGCAAATGTCTTTATTGCGTTCAATATGAAAAGGTTTTTTTCTCGTTTTGTTTTTAAGGTAAAATGAATAAATAAATAACAAGAACTAAAACACAGCGACAGTGATAATTAAGGTGAGATAACTTCAGTAAACAAAATCATTTCAAGTTTAACAGCAAACTACTTCCAATGTTTCCTTCACTTAATGCACTGCAATGTGTACATTCCTAAGCGCAACAAATATATCGATGGATATTCTCTTTGAATTAACGTTTAAGAAAAGATTTTAAACCAATAATTCTATATATTACACTGTATTATGAAATGCTTGATACGCACAAGATAGAAATTTCAGCAAAAATATGAAAAAATTAGTAAGAAATTACAGTTCTTGCTCATTCTGCATGTCTTACTTGTAAGCTCTGATTTTAAATAAGTACGGCTGACAGTCAAACGCAAGAAAAGAAAGTGACGTTTTGAGTTTAATGTTTGAATTAAAAGATGTTTTTTAAACAGATACTCCATGATTATAACATAGCTGTTACTGTCGAGTAAGTTATAAGTATTAGCGGTTGCATACTTGGTAAAACTACGTACATAATAAACGTTAATATGATATTTGCTTTCACAGGTTCCTAAAATGTGTATGTATTGTATGGCAGACCAAACTTTACAACTGTATATTTCTATTTCCTATATCCACCAGTGAGTAGAATACTACTGTTTCTATTAATATAGTCCATGACCACTGCAAGAGAATAATTCAATGGCTTCACATACATTTCAATCTATTGGCAGTTTTTGTATGGATATAATACATATGTAACATTGTATACCTCGGTTATCGACTAGAGTAAAGTTAACGCTTGATTGTCAGCAGGCCAAATCGTAAATCTGAACATGGTAACGCCAATGATTGAGATGAAAGCAAGTTTAACAACGTAGTTGGCATATGGAGAATATACGGAAGTTCTTATCCAATTTTTTGTCAGGAAAATGGCATTGCAATTTAATGTTGTAAAATATTTTAGCTTCAAACAATACTTAATATTTAATTCATATACTGCTTCTGAAGCCAATCATCTTTCTTATTATTAGATTAAGCAATTCAGCGTCCCTTCAATCATAACAAAATCAGCTTATGATTTACGTTATATTCGTGTACCTCAACATAGGCCAACAGCGTGTCCAAATATCTAATTCAACAACCCTTTCACACACAACTTACAACATAAACGTTACCATTTAGATCGTATAGCACAACTGTTTGTTCAAGTAGAAAAAGACACAACGTGTATCAACAAATATGACATAAGTAACAGAGGAGAGAGCACACAAAAGGAAATAAAGTCAATATAAAACGAAATTTCCAAAAAATGGGGATAAGGCTACGTGAAAGAGAAAGCATTACAATCACCACATGTGGAACCAATAAAGCATTACAATCACCACATGTGGAACCAATACAGAAATTCTCATGTAGAATTCTGGAAATTGTGTCGGTCACCAACAATTTAAGACAGATATAGTAAATCATTACAGACAGTAAAATTCTATAGTCGGAAATCAAATTATGAATGATTACGAATGTTCATCTTATAAAGCGTATTATGATACTTCTCCGGGTGTAAACCTTGACAGCGTAGTGTATGGATCAATAAGATGTATCTATCACTTTCCTCCAGATAATAACATGCCTTGATGTAGCAAATCAACAATGAATTGTCCATTACATGAACAGTGGTGGCTGGAATATTTCTATAGAACGAATATTAGGTTAAAAATTGTTCAAGTAATTTCGTCGTTAAGTTTATAATGAATTGTAGCAAAGGGTTGACCAGGATGACACTGTACCAAAACCATGTAAATGTAGAGATATGACATAAGATATGAAGAAGAGTAATTTTCGGTTTCTTTAATATAACTTCTCGAGAATAAATGAGCTGGGACTCCTTAAAACTTCTTATACAAAGACAAAATATCACGAATATATCCAATTTTAAAATAGGACAATTATATACTCCCCTTATAACAATAGACTTTGTATAAATCCAGATTACTTAGAATACAACTATCATAATGAATCGCTTGCAGCTGACATGACCGTTTCAATCATATTAGATAAGCGGTATCGCTAATAGGCAGCACCATGGCTTCATAATAATACCATTGTAGCTTGCATGGCAATTTTAATTATCTCAAATCTGTGACGTCGCAAGTAGGCAATATCATGGCTTCATAACTGTACTGTTGTAGGTCACATTGCCATTTCAACTTATCTTAAAACAGTGCATTGCTAATAAGAAACATTATGACGTTATAATACCGTTGTAGCTTACACTGCACCTTCAGTAATATCAAACAAGTGACACATCTAAAGGTAACATAAAAGCGACAGTATTGTTCTGTTGTAGAACACTTAACAACATTATAGCACCCTCTTAATTGATTTCAACGCTTCCTGTTCGTCATAACACACGAATTAGTCTTATTTTTAGAAGTAATGCAAACATCAAAATCAAATATCAAGCACTAAAATAAAAACAATCTGTATCTGCCTGTTTGGTTATTACGTTCTCAGAATATCTATTATAAAACTAAAATATCAATTACATTTATAATGAAGTATGGCTTCTTTTCAGATAACGTTTTGTATTTGATTATATGTTGTATGATTACGCTATATCATAATAAAAGGTTTAAGCCATTTTCCTTGATGCTGAATAATTACCGAAATGAAAAACTGCAAAACTAAAAAAAATACTTCAAATAAGAAAACAACACATTATGTGAATAAAGATGTTTGGTTTTGTAAACAGCTATTGAAAAGCCATTTGTATCCTACTTAACAAACGGAACGAAACATCTACACAACAAGCACACGCTAAGCGTTTCATTTAATCTTTAAGTGCGAAGTATATTAAACATAACATACAAGTGCATTCTTTACAAATACCAAGGCTATTGGGTATTTTCTAAAGTATGCAAATAGTATTAGCAATATGATCTAACGGCTAATGATGCGCCATGGTTCCTTAAAAACGTTAATACACAAACGCCAATTTCATGTTTTAAATGTTGTTTTGTATCAGACTTCATACAGAACTCCTAACAATACAACAGCATTGTTGTAACTATGGCTTTCCAGAGCATGCATTTAAATAGAATGATTAATTTGTTAATTCCTTTCTTATTGCTAGCAAAAAGTGAATACAACGTTACTTTATACAAAACCGTAAGTTAACGATTCAGATTGCATACATAATTACAGATCCGATCGTGTAAAATATAAACAAGTACGCTGATCTACAGCTAGTGGATGATGCCGAAGAGATTTTCAGAGCTAGACATGCGCCTAATTTATAGAAATAAATAACAAATAACAGTCAATTAATCACAAAGCGAGAAAAAAAAATCATTCAGTGGTGAGATTTGAAGAAATAATTTATACAGGCTTACTTACACTGGATTGAACCTACTAATGTAGTATGACTGTACACAGTAGTGTAGAGCTATCGGGAAAGCAGAATAACAAAAGTTGTCCGTATCATTCTAACGCTTGATTAGGCTTAGTCTTCATTACATGTTATGTCAAACACTCCGATGCACGCCGTGTGTGATATCAATGGTATTAGTAGGCGCGGAACGAGGTGGCAGCTAGACTGAGCCGATAAAGAGTACAGGAGGACACGGAATATTTGACTTTTTATCCGGTGACAAAGCGTGGTATAGTTCAGAGAGATCCTTTCAGTCTGAACATCTACATAGAGAAGCTCATAATCACTACCAGCATCTCGACATTTTCCGTCCCACTAAATATAGAAAATGGTTTCCCCTCAGACAAGCGGAAGAGCAATACAAATCACCTCTAATACAAATGTGTAAGCCACGGACCTTTACACCGTAACTACCAACCTGGAAGCCAAGCGTCTAAGAGTTGTGACTATTATCCCGCCACTATCTGAATGAATCACGGCGATAACAAGTTCTGTTGTTATCTCTTTTTTATGCAAATAAAACTCCAATTTTCATACTGTTGAACTATTCAAAATATTCGTACAATTGCTGGTTCACTGCCCTCAATGTGTTTCCATACTCTCGTCTCTGTAGCAAAACGTTTAGCACAGGGTCCCCTCATGTGGTGAATATCGATGCTTGCTTCTCTGTATCTTCTGATGACTTGAAGAATCATAATGCGTGTTTCTGCGTCTTTCAAGTTTAGCAGGGACATATAAATTTTAAGATGAAAATATGTTTCTCCGATGTAAACTGTTCTTCTCTCAAACTGTAACCCCCTCATTACAACAGATCATTGGATGTGATAATATTCACAATGCGAAACACAATTGATTATGACATTGCAATACAACAGCGTACCACAAAATGTATTGTCATGCTTCAATGACCCAGCAACAACTGATAACTTTCTAAGTTCTGTGATGTCACAGATATCATAAATACTACACCTCGTTTTATTAGTGAATATATATATTTCTTGTAATGAATACTGCTGTCTTCCACTCGAAAAAGTTATCACTTTCACCGCAGTTCAACCATGTGGTTCGAGGAATAGCCTTTTCATATTTTCAATTGTGTATTATTTTCTGGTTTTAAAATGAGCTATAGTCAAAGCAGTGTTTCGAAACAGTAATAACAGCTGTTTCGAAATTTGCCAGGACAATGATTGAACTGGTAAAAGGTCAATAGCAGAATGCCAAGTTGTACGCATAACTGTTATTAAAATACCAAACAATGAAAAAAAGACAAAATAACATTAAAGGAAAGATTCACAGGGAAAGAAAAAAGCATTAAAGGAAAGATTCACAAGGAAAGTATTTTCCTTTTGAAAGGGTACAAAGAAATATAAAACCATTGGGATCCGGAAGGGGAAACGTCTACTTCTAATATAAGATATTAGGCATTTACATCAATGTACACTCTTAGTAACGTCACTTTCTCAAAATTGAAACATGGGTAGTTTCAACGAAACCTCATAACACACTACTTAGCAAAATGAAAAAGATTGTATTCATATCATACAAGGAAAATATTTCCAAATGAGATCATAATGACGATAATAATAATAATAATAATAATAATAATAATAATAATAATATAATAATAAAGGCTTTATTTATTCTTGATAACATGTTGAGCATGAAGTTCATCTTACATATGGTGAAGATACAATGTATGATAATATGTATAATATTTACAGCTAAAACTTGCCTGTTATCTTCATCTCTTTTATTTCATCTCTCGAATCCGTATTGTACGTTTTCACTTCGCATACGACAACTATCAAAAAAGCCTAGGAATATTGAATGAAGTAAGACATAAACGCCGTAGGAATTAAAACGTTACTACCAAGAAAGACCGTAAATCGAATAGAAAGTCGACTTCGAGAAAATGTACATTTGGTATACTCGAAATAAATCTTTCATAATAGTAAATTGCTGCAAGTTGACTTCGAGATAATGGAGTATTCGAAATATCAGAGTAATAAACAAAGTCTGACCTCAGTAATTTGATTATTTTAATAGTAGGAGCAATGTTCACAAATAATCGTCAGAAAAATGGCGAAATACATACACCGTCACCTGTAGTTGGTAATTTAAATATTTGACGTTTAAAAACTATTATAAGCTCATTTATAATTTTAAATAATTATAACACAGATTGTGTAACTGTTTTCTTCGTAATAAAATGCTTTATGTGAATCTCTAGGCACCTTAGTTTTTGCCCATTATTAGAATAATTTGTCCGGGTGGAGTGTCATCCAAACCGTGCCATGATTATGACATTTTTCAAGTGACCTCATCATCTGTGCACATCGTCTTCATTTGCACTTAGTTTTTTCGAGGATGCAAAACTATGAACAAACTAACAAATAAATAATGCCCTACACAAATGTTTGTTTACCCGGTGTGCATGCAGAGTCCAAAACAATTAAGTTTAAGGTACGTGGTCTATTTAAAAAAAACAATTAGTTGGTGTTGTATTTCTTTGTAATGTGTTTTAAAGGCAAGATATACCACGTCGATGATAAAGTTCATATCAATTTGTCAAATACAACAACGGTTTTGACAGCAAAATAACACTAGCCTTCTAGAACTATTAGTACACAATATTGTACTCAATATCACCACGTCAAATTCTAAATGTCTTTAACAAAATGTCGCCGATTAAATTCACATAAAACTTGATGAAACTGTTTTCTATTAATGGCGTTCTCGGGAATTGTGTCCCCCTTGACCCAGACCGTTTACAACTATACCCAAACATTACACTAAGCTATACATGTGTGTCTTTCAGTGATCAAACAGATATGTGCCATAGAGAACGAACAGTTTGTCCTGTCTCTATCCCTGAATTCGGTAATCTACCTTAAGTTTTCTATTAAGTTAACACACAATGATGTGCTACAAGGATGGCTATCAAATTGTGTTCCCTATAATTATCAATTGAGTTATTAAAACTTCATTCACAACTGGGGTTTTAAATCACACCGGTGCCATTTCGTTTATAATCGGTACATGAATGAACTCTGTGAAGGTCATTTACTAGATAACAAAGCTATTTTATCGAACTGTACTGAGATTAAAGCCCAGCACAAAACATCTCGTTCATAAATATGAAAAAGAAGAGCACATTTTCAAATGTAGGTACAATAAAATTCTATAAAATGTCTAAGGTTTATAATTATTATAGTTAAAACTTATTCAAGTTGGTTATTAACTATCAAACTTCATTTTTTGTCTCTCAACATTTACAAAATAGACACACAGAGAAAAACAATCAATTAAAATAAAAGCCCTCGTTGCGTTTGCAAACTCACTTACCGTCAACATATTTAAAGGTCCTTTTTCCAACTTGCCTAATGTTTCACCTATACATTCCCCTCTTTATACTGTCAACCCATTTTATAACGCCATGATTTGATCATTTGAAAGAGCATCTAGCGGCAATATAATGATAGTTTACTATATCAGAAATATGATTCTCAATTCCTTTTCAAATATAAGTGTAAAAATGAATCTTGAAAGTTTATGTGTTCATTTTCTTTTATGAAATATGCCTTTATTTTGCCAGCTACAGAGTGATGTGAATGTGGTAATGCTTTTGAAAATGAACGATTGTAAAATCACTTCTGTTTCACCTCAAATACGTAGGTCAAGGTTTTGTCAAAATTAAAACTGTTGGTTACATTAAACATTCCTTCATAAAATAATGCAAATATATGAATTTATCAACTTTGGATTGAACCATCGAGTCCGTTAATTTGAAATAATTAAGAAAATAAGTAAAGAATGTATAGTTATTATTATAACCGGCATTTTTTTATGTGCTCAAATAAAGGCTCCTTTTTCGTTTATAGTCCTCTAGATTTTATTTATCATCAGTAAAATTATATAGTTACTTATAAAGTCACAATGTTCATTTATTCACATCTCATTGATTTATATTTTGTTACTTATCATATTCCACATTTCATCAACCCCATTTACAAAAAAGGCTCTTACACTGCTTTCTTAACCATGCACGTTCATCGGCATTATACGTATTATGGTTTAGAAGTTATATATAATGAGGCCTTTTCGTCCATAGTGGATATGGCAGTTTATCTAGAATCCAATTAAAAGTATTATTGGTTACCTTAACTCTATTCAAATATATGTTTTATCTTATATTGGTAATTGTACACTCCTTGGTGAATTTGTTAAAGTGTCAAAGGCTTTCTTTATCAATCCGTTACAACTTCGAAATTATACAGATATAAAAGATTTTTCACTCCTTATAAAAAAAAAAAAATAGAAAATAATAAATGACAATGAAAGTGATAAAGTTGATCAGCACCAACACTAAAGAAAAGAAAACATGGACATCAGACCAGGTACTCCTAATGTGAGTCAGCTACAGCGAGTGATATGCTAATGAAAAGAAAAAGACATGTTAGTTTACAGTAATTAAAATACATCATATCTTATTGCTAATGAACTGTTAAAGAAACTTACCTACAGGAGATGAAAAAACAGAAGGTTATATATTTAAAATCGAAGATCACTAATTAAAGTACCAGTACGTTTTCGTTATATGTATTCCTTAATCACGTTATTCAGCAACATGATAACGGAATACAATAAATTCCTTGCAAAACATCAGACCATTTAAATAAAAAAAATATTTTTTTATTAAATATTAAGAAAAGAAAATATTCTCTACTGAACATTGGCAAATACAGTTTTGAAAGCGCTTACTTTAATAGCTAAAAAAGGGAAGAAGAAAAAAATACAAATTTTAATTGTATTCGTTTTTTTATATGTATCTGAATACTTTATCCAGTTTTTAGTGCATTTTTTGAAAGTGTCCTGATACGCTTAGATGGGTTTAGAAATGAGAAAATATAAGATACATGTATTAGAACATTGGTGATAAGCTAAGGGTGGTCCGGAAGACCCCGAAACCCGCTGGACATTAATACTGATTGGTAAAGGAAGTGGACTGTACTATATTAAAAAAAACCTAATAAACAAAGAAATACTTTGCATCAAAATAACGTTCGACAAAGGACAATAATAAACATCCGGATATGTGTATGCAAATAAGTTCTTTATCGAGTCAAAATCTTAGAGATACTATTTATGTTTACAGCCGTGAATTGAATCGTTATGCAGGTGCGCTATCACACCTGTGCGAGGTTCGAATGATAGGGAGGAGGACATTGACTGGGACCGAGTGTTGTCGAAGGTGGTGGAGAAGGTGTAGACATGCCCGGAGCGCAGGGAAGTTTACTAGATGACAGGTAGATAGCAGATCATCCTGAGAACACCTCCGTGTCTCCAAACCTTCTCTGTGTTATATCAAACACACAACAATATAAGCCCAATACCGAAGCACACTCGCCGACAACAACAGAGAAAACTTGTCATATAGATAATGTTAGTGATAGTCTTCTGTTCAAATAAATCCACACATTATGGTATGAATATGTAAGAATGCCGATAGGTTAACATGTACGAGGCTATCGACCACATACAACTTAAACATCGTAAAAACATAACCATATACTCAGCATCAAACGAGGGAGAACAGCAAGTTAACTATTGATGGTAAAAGTTTCCCGTGGATAAACTTCAAGTTCTTTTCACGAGTGGAAAAGAATATCAATTTTTCTATCGGTGCAAAGTATAAATAGAAATATTCTGCTTTAACAATAAAATAAAAAGCATACTCAGTTGGAAGTAATACAATGTTTAAACAATTATAGTTTAATCCTGTGTACCCTTTCACTTAGCTGCGTGTTTGAAAGGTTGCTTGGAAAAACACAAGACTATCCATTCAACATCGATGCAGCCGAAAGTACTTGAGTTAATTTTTCGCGTGATAGATCATATTCGCAATTTCACTTGATGGCAATTATGGTTGACGCCAGTTTATGGTATCTTGTTGACAATGCCAATAACATATAGGCTGAGGAGGACGAGTTTACCTCACAGGTCAGGGTCATTTTACTTACACAAAAGCAATGCAATATTTTGCAGTATCTCAACTTACAATTGTTCTTTAACATGTTTCATGTTTTGTGTTTCCTACGATTGAGCAAAGCATTCTATTTCAATCAAATACGAACAACATTATAATAATATATTTCCGAAATTGACAACTGAAAATATATCACACATGATGAAAATGTAACAATACAAAGGAACCAAAACAACCCGAACTACCATATGATCATCACAGCAGTGCAAACTAATATACTGTTACTATAGTTTCAACCGTTAGAAAAAAGTGGGAAACGCTTACCTACAGAAAAAAGAAAATAAGCTAGAAAAATAATCATAAAAAGAACACGGGTGCAATCCGTTTTAAGTAAAAAGTAGTTTATCTTTGTCAATTGTAAATTCCACATACACATATTGCATGCAAATATTTATTTCTTCAATTATTTCCATTTTTAACAATATTACAGAAATTGATTCAAACAAACATGATTTCTCTACATAATCCGAACAAATATTGTTGATATTAGATACGCTCGTCAATAATGTAAAGTTGTATCATTAGAATTTGGTATGACAATTACTGTTTGAAATGTCGTTTTATGATCACACGATCACGTATTGCCGATGTATGCTCAAATTTCCGTCTTACATTTTTTAACAATGCCATTAAACTTTTGTCATTCTAAACGCCAATAGTTTGCTGGACAACAGGTGGCAGCAGAACAAAGTTTACTGTGTAAATGTATACCAAATATGAACAACATTAGATGTGTGTACCTTCCTTGTCAGTATAGTAGTAGACGTTATCATAATGATTCGACAATGCTGTAATATACATGTAATACTTCCGAAACTACTATATTATATATGCCTTTTTGTTCAAGCTGACACTAATTTTCGTTTGGAAACATTAAATAAATGCACCTCATACAATAAATTGTTGACCATATTACAACGTTAGATTCGTATTACAAAACCACGGCCACCATTACACTGTTTTTTCATCAACATTTTGGCGTTATAATAGAGGTTTAAGTGATATAAAGCTGCAACATATGTATCGATATTGTAAAGAAAAAAGGACATTTCAAAATGTTTTCCATAAGTGAAATAAGGGGCATTTTATTAAGGGTTAACGGTTTATATGAATAACACATCTTGAAAATGAAACTGTGTTTATAATTATTAAAAAAAGGTATGTAGGTCATCTTTTTATGAACCTATCACTGTATTAATTCATAACATGAATTTATGTATGTTTGTATCGCACAATGACAATTACACGTGAATCTTGATTATTGATACAGAAAACTAGTCTGGACCATACAGAAACTACAGGAAACCGACAGGCTATAATGTATTGTTGATACGAGATATTCCGACAAAACGTTAGCCTCTGGTCATTCAGATGTTTGATTGGAATGGACAGATAACAGGTAATATAACGGCTATATAAACGCCTCCCGGCGTGACGTTCACAAACAATAAAATCTCATCACATCCACAAGTATCAAAAGAGGTGTTTCGGTATTTATCTTTATACCATTAGCAGAATTCAAATTATATTAAACAATCATATTACATATAGACAATTATCATGAATATCAAATTAACTTGCTGTTATTAACATTGAAAACAGGTTAACAATATAATATTAACACAAGTACATTAGTAGTATATATTTTGTTCATAAAATACACTCTGCAATATCTGTAAAAACTAAGTTTTGAGTTTATGTTAATTCTTCATATCAATAATTGGAATAAATATTACCTTTCTTTTCTTTAATACACTTTCTAGATTTTGATATCAACCAAAATGTCTGCCTCTTTTTCTTCAACTTTGCAGATAACGTCAAAGTACTCATAAAACCACACATTAGAGCCTCCTCCAACCCATTAATCTCGCTAGGTTTTTGATCATGCAAATTGCAATTTACATTTCTCACTTGAAGGCGTTTAATTAGCACATCATCCTCTACCAAATGGGTGAGCTCAGGGCATTCTGTGTAATACGTACCCTAATATTATATGCGGGGTACCTGGCTTTATCATCTATATTTAAATGATATAAGGTTAGACACACAATTGGCAGGGTAATTGGAAACAGGTTTCGTTCGGGTCCACCTTCCAACAGGAGAAATATAACCATGATAGGTTTGATACCATGGTACCTGCCCCTCTTCTCGGTCTTCCAGTATTCCTGGGCATATCAAAGGAAACTTGACAGACCCCCGTAGAACATTACTAACATATAATTCTATGTCATAAACTATCAGTTTGGGAAGTGCTTCTCCAGCATCTTTTGCTTCTATATGCCCTCACATCACTGTAATGACTACATAGCATGGACCAAGGCACCTCCAGGAGATGAGGCATTATTACAGGAATCATTCTGTGTCTTTTCATCCTTAACGAGGCTATCACAAGCCGGTTCTAGACGTGAAGGGGTTATATCATTAAGGCTTGATGTTAATACAACTCATTTTCACAACATCCTTGTGCTAAACTCACTATTTCCTTCTCCGTGGATTTGTTAGATTTAATTTTATCATCATCAAAGGCAGAACAAGTGCATAGTGTAGTCTTCAACATGTATCATGATTGCATTAGGGAAAGCACAGGGGAAACCCACGTGCAATACTTCATGTGGATGATTTCAATGGACATTCCTTACTTATACAACTTAAAACAAGGCAGGTGATTGGTAAAAGATATGATGATAGATGGAAAAACTCCTGTGTTTCTTTAACACTCGAATAAAGCGAGCACAAGATGTATTTTATTTGATAAAATCCGAATTAGATATTAACCAGCAACAATTGTATTGATGTCTTACCAATTATATGTTAAATACATATTTTGTGGTTATTGAGTAAATATTCAGAATGTTAAAAAGGTTAAAGCAATACTGCAGCAACGGCAATCTATATTTTTAATCATTTAAATAATAAGGAGAGCCTATATTATGTAAATTCAATGACATGATGTTTTTTCCTGAGAACCACTTGAAAAAAGTAGTTAGGCACTCATTACCGAGCTGTCATCGGGTCAGGGACATTATTTCTGTCTGTACGAGCCAGACATATCAGACGTTGGGTGGTACTCTATCAGAGGCAGTTTACCTTCTCAGAACATATGTAACTATGCATACTAGATGACACACATGTTGACTTATATATTAAGGTAAAATACATGTATATCTGCAGGTAAAACACGTGCACACGAAGGTAAATACAGATTAAACAAAAGCATACTTACATGTTTATACCATATTTACTCAAATAAAAGGCAAATATAGATACATGTTAACACAAGTATATTTTACAGGTTAAACAAAGAAAAAAAATTACAAGTCCTATTTAGGTATACTTACTCCGTTTGAGTCGGACCTCCGCTGTGACAATCCTGACAGAGAATTTACATACCATCAGATGAAAAGTTACTAGAATCCACAAATTCATGGTACATTATTTTTGACGTGGTAAAAACGCTACATAGATGAAGATAAAGTCATCATAATCATATCCTTGGAATAGTTACAACTTCTCCAATACTGAAATCCACGGAATGACATAATCAAATCTAATTCAGCAAATAATTCCTTGAAATAAATCCTTTGCTCTAACCCATTGCGATGATTTATGGATTCCATTTTCGGAATCAGATACGTATACTAAACATTTTACTAGTAACACAGTTGATGTAAGCAGTGCGAGTCGACAAGTTAGTTTGGACAGCGGTCGACTCCTGACTTTTTTGTGTTTGGTAGCATGCCAGTTACTGTCTCCTCCCCCTAACACACCGCGTGACTCTCTACACGGCCAGACACACTACAGTAACACACACTCAGCCGACGGGAGGGGGGCTATATCCCGCCGCACCGATCATCGCAATAGTCTCAGTCTTGTTAACACACTGGGGGAAGCCCATTCACGATCCGAACCGTCAATCACTCTCTTCAGCATGACATCGTAACTCGTTCGTCAAATTTCTAAGAATGTGTATTTCTGGATTGTTCTGATGCAAATTATTATGTCCTAGTAATTTTACATTGGTTATACTTACAGTTTCGTTGAAGAGTTTCTATTGGTTCACAGCTTCCCTTCGAATCGTTACTGTTGAAATATTCGTGTAATATTATATCAAATTATCAATATATCTTGTAGATGTCGTTTGTAAATATGTGGAATGTAATACCGATATGCATATAACACTTGTCGTGGAATGTCAATCGGAGCAGTTTCGGTGCTGTATGTAATGAACGACCTATACCGGAGTCAAAGACATCTGTTGAATGATCAATTAGTAACGATACACGTGATATAAGCATGTCTACTTTTGGTAAACTTGTTAATGGTGGTTAAAAACCCGGTAACCTTGGAAAACATTAGCGGGAACCTCGGTACGTTTATCAGGAAAATTACAGTGATCACACGTGCGGTAATTCTATCGCGATACACGACAGGTCTCCGCAAACGCGCACATAGATGTCAGTGCTGATATGAGACCTACTCTTCCGCGCTTTCTATCAAAACCAGATAATTAATGTTTTGATAGGTGGATGATTATATATATGTGTGCATAAATATGATATTGATAGTATTTCATTCTAACTACAGTTTATATTTCAATTAATATTGATATTTTACTGACAACATATACAATACAAGTATTAAGTCCGTTAATATACCCTTGATGGTGCGATAGTGGTTTAGTATACACCACACTTCAGATTTCAATTAATTGGGACAACATGCTTCAAGATATTGATAATTAACCGACGAAATTGGTTTAAAAGGCCGCTCTCTAGCCAAGCTTATCAGGTGTATTCCGTGCCAGGCCCGGTGTCTAGCTCATCACACTCCGCGGGGCAAATTAGACTACAGCAATTCCTTCCAGTCCAAGGTCAATTCCATTTTTGAGATCAATTGAAAATATCAGTTTCTCCTCCCCTCGCCGAGAGATAGAGATAAAATTGAAACACCATACATATTATGACGAGATGTACGGCAGAGGTGAGAGGGGGCGTGGTAGGTAAAACAGCGTCAAACACCCGACCTCCATTCATGCTTTCTGTATGGACACGCTTGTTATCTCTCGACTTTTAATGTTAAATTCAAGAATCTTTTTAATAGGATTGATGTGATTTTTAAGAAGGATTTTGGGAGGAGGATTAATGAAGAGCTTTGACAGTATATTCTATCTAGAATTATATCATCATAAGATGAAATAACAAGGCTTTGTTCATTGAAATCGCTCTGGTGAACTTTATCGTGCGCACTCTGGCACATTCATGATATAAATAGCTTAGAGGATGAACGAGAATGGCGGGGGTAATTAGTTGGGTGCTTATGAAGTCTTGTCAGAGCTATATTCAGTACAGAATACATTGCACAATACATATACGGTGTTGAGCGGTTCCTGTCAGTTATATAACACTGTGAGTACCTGAACAAAGAACAGGTTAATCTATGTGCGTTCAATCACGGATATCGGGTTGTGTAATGAGTATTGTACACAGGGCAATATGAAAAGTGAAGGTACTCTGCAATTAAATGATCATTCAAATAAAATGAGAGAAATGTTGAACACGATCCCCTTACCTCTGATTGAAGTTAGTCATTATCTTCAAAATGTCCCACAGCCTACATGTTTGTGAGACATATAATTATTGGCGTTGTGAATACCAACATAGTGCTCTCGAGAAGCTTAATTAATACTTTTCTAAGTTTATATATGGAAGTAAATGGAGGAATGTTTTGTCAATGCGAAGTTGAACATGTATGATTTACCCCACGGCTTGATTTATTTTTGTGTAATATTTTATTTGAATCCACAGAAAACAAACATTTCATATATTGCATATTTCCTGTATGTTTGTTTTGTTATAGGTCTTCTGGGAATATACACTTTATCGTATACCGGGGAATGTGTATCCTGAGTAATGAGGGCAATTTGATCATGAGAGTGAATAAAAGTATGACACAAACTGTAAACTTTGATTACATGAGAAGGGCGAAATGAACAATTGGCGAATACAGATTGTGCCACAAAGGGTGATATTTTATTGGTTGGAAATTTTCAGATTAAGATACGAGATATATATCAATTTTGGGCTTTTTTATGTGAATAAGTGGTTATATGGACCTGAAAAGGACATATAACCACATATTCACCGAAATATAAGTCCTTCGGTGCTATATAAGATATGAAATTATGCTGTTTTTATTATGTGACAATATAACACGTTATGAATCGTTCAAAGAAAATACTGCATTTGGCATAGAGCATTGTGAAAAATAGTAACACGGGTTAATATCACAAATCACTGACTTCCACGTGATTATAATCCAATTAATGAGGTTGAAGGTATGAGTTGCGTCATCTAATATTATGATATATGTCATCATTGACAAAAAATATAGTGCAGTGTATATATGTGCATCTTCAAGAAGATAGTGTACGTCCTCTATGAAACAATAAACGTCATATCTTAGACAAAACTAAAATAATGTACGTAATAACGGTTATTAGATATATTTATTGAGCCTGCGATCGCCACATTGATAAAAAAAACACATTTATGCGAAGTTGCAATATTCCAAAATAATTGTCGGGTTTGTTCTACAGCTCTCTCACCGAAACAGACGCGAAAAAAAAATCATTGGCTAGGAGAGGCTCTTTCCGATTGTATGTCTCATCAGTCCCCGAAACGAACAAGGAATGTCTAGATGGCTAATCACCTGTGATAATCGACATGAGAGAGGATTCTTTGCACATTTTCCAATAATTACCTACAGCGAAGGGTGGACTATGAATGAGATTCAAAATTAGCAGGGACACGACAATGGGTGAGCTGATGAACGACGAGGGTCAAAATACACACTTCCGACTTAATGAAATTAGCCATACACCATGCGAGTCGTAATGGAGTAGAGGCCAATACTACGGTGGGGGACAAAGACATGACTACGTACCATGTAAGAGGATGTTAATTACCTCCAAATGAGCGATCAGCAGGAACACAACTAACGGTAGTGTGTATTAATGTCTTACCGCTGTAACGACCTGCTAACCATCGTACAAACCAGCGATCAAACACGCTGCCAATAACTTAAATTATCAATAATCTCTATCACAGCTCCCTCTCATCTTTCTTATCACTACATTAGACGTGACGTTAACATCTTGTTTTTTTCCTCAGTCTGAATTCGATCACTTTTCTTTAAAAGATAAATATATAAAAGCTATGCGATAAATCCCGTCTGAGAGACAAATATTGTGAAGTAAAATAAAGAGAAAAATAATACAGTAATAACACATAAAGAACAAAATCATATCGGAACTCCATGTGGCGAGATAAACAAGGCGACACCAAAACGAAGAACATCTTGGACCACCAAGATAAATCCCAGTGTTGAATTATTTACTGCGGTTGGGTAAGAGTTTCAGTGGCAACATGTGGCGATATCTTCATTAATATGATTCAAACAACTGTTTGACAGGAATTTAATTCGACAAATGAACACAAACATGAGTTTAAATGGAACGTGTATAAATTTACGTAAATTATTTTCTTTTTTAATATTCCGATACACAGGCGGTATATTGCTGAACCAAAATATGTTTTGTTCGAAAACATTTTATTGCATGGTCACGTGACTGATATGCACGCATACGGGGATCATCACATTTTATTGCATGGTCACGTGACTGATATGCACGCATACGGTGATCATCACATTTTATTTTCAAAAAGTTGGTTAATGTAAAGCATTCCTTTGTCATTGACAGCGTTGTTGTCTTCCCCCTCGTTCAATATAATACATGATCAACAAACAGTAACTGAATCAAAGATTTTTCACTATATCATGGTTAGGCATTAAAAAACTGTGTTGTGTATATGATAAATATCTGTCATCATTTATCACAAAAACAGGAACTTTTGCCAGTATTCCAGCAGCCCTCTATCCATCACGTCCCGTTTACAAGATCAGTGTGTGTAAACGTTTTCAGGTAATTGAGTTACCACTTGATATTTATCTAATTTCTCCATATTAACGTCTGTGAAGCCCGGTGTTTTTACATCCTTGCTATGTTAAGCCGACATCTGGAACCAATAGGTGAAGACAGAATATGGGGGACCATGCAAATGAAATACAAGCACATGTATCCTAACGCATGTTTGATTACAAATTTTGAAAAAAAATTGTCTCGCGTTTGTTTGGCTCTTTTTAATGAATATTCATATAATTTGATTTGGTGTATACTTAGTTCATGTTGTTGACTTTTGGGTCGGTTATTGTTTCCGAAATTCGACCCTGGAAAATGACTGACGCGTTATGGTGATATGTTTTCTACTCTTACTGTGAAAAACTTCACACACTCCGATCTGCTAATAATGCAATTATAAATAACGAACTTGTATACCATAGGAAAAAGAAGATTCCAGCAAAACAACCAATGATAAAATTGGAAAGGGACAGTCTACAATTGACAATGTTTTATGAATACATCAAAAAACAGATTTTCGAGGGGAAAGCAATCATAAACGCGATAATTTGTTTCATCAAGGGTAAAGCCTCTGTGTACGTGACTGCAGTGTGCCTTTGAGTTGTGTTACATAAGGGGTAGCTCCGCCACATAGAACGAAGGGCGGTAGGTGGTAGGGTATGGCAGTAACAGCGAGACAGGTGAAGCAGAAAGGACAGCTCAGCGGGATCCCTAGACACATAGCTTTGAACGTCTTAATTATCTCAAGGAGGAAAGAATCGATAGCCTGGGGGAAACGGTTCTACACAGTTTCCCAATTTTGATGTTGTAATGTTGATTAATAGTGCAGAACCGATGAGAAGGAAGTATGTCCAACCCAAGCAAGCTCCGTACCAACAGTGCACTCAACCTTGCAGTGAACAGTGTAAAATTGGTGAAATATTTCACATGGGGTTTTGTCTTTCTAGTCATTGATATGAATACCTTCCTGGTATCTTGTACCAAGCCACAAGAATTTGTACAATCTCCTATCTTGTTTCTAATACCTCCCATAACTCTGATTTACTGTGTAACGCCTGTATTTTGCGTGTGTTTAATTTTGGCTATATCCTTCGCCAATAACACATTTGAAATAAATATAATACTTATTGATTGCCCTCCCTGGATAGGAGAATTATTTGAGATTAGGAACTTTCTGTGTTGGGCGCAAAATGTATTCCCTGCGAAGATATTCTAAGAATAAAACCTTAATAATCGACCTCTTGAAGTATTATCGCTTTGCAGTACCTTTAGGAATATTAATGAATATCCGTCTATCTATACCACAAATTGATCTTTCTCAGATCGAAATGATATTCATTTTTTTTGAAGTCTTAGTGAAAGGATGGGTATCACATTTAGTAAATCAACAAAACTACATCAAACATAAAATTTCAGATTTTTCAATAACAATATTGGTAATGGGAGCTAAACTTTGAATCACAAGTTTTACAAAATAGTATTATTAACACGCACAAATCAACGAAATATAACTCTTTGAAAAGTCATTTCGGGGAACTAGCCTAACGTCTTTTACGGTAATATATATCAAGAAATTTGGGAAATGCTCCTCAATAAAAAATATACATACACATGTATTAATATATTGCTGATAGTAATCGTCATTAAAGACACAGAAGAGAAGTAGTTTGTTTGTAGCTGACGAAATCAAAACAAAACAAGTAATTAACTGCAACATTTATGATGATAATAAAAAAAATCTAAAGTATTTTGTGATATACCTAGAATACAGCGACAAAGTAAAAAGTGCTTATCAAACCGTAATAAGCTCGCATCTTTCAGCTACAAATGATTTATTCTGCAACTACTATTTCATGATAACCGTTCATTCGAGATACAAAGCCACAGCCAACTTTGTGGTCTGATAGTCTGCCAGGAGATTCAACAATGCAACAGGCAACCCTGGGGACTGATAGTCTGCAAGCGGAGTCAACAATGCCACAGCCAACATTGTGGTCTGATAGTCTGCTAGCAAAGTCAACAATACCACAGCCAACCTTGTGGTCTGTAAATCTCATAGCAGAGTCAACAATGTCACAGCCAACCTTGCGGACTGATAATCTGCCAGCAGAGTCAAAAATGTCAGAGCCAACCTTGGGAACTGATAGTCTGCCAGCAGAGACAACAATGTCACAGCCAATCTTTTTGACTGATAATCTGCCAGCAGAGTCAACAATGTCAGAGCCAACCTTGGGAACTGATAGTCTGCCAGCAGAGTCAACAATGTCACAGCCAATCTTTTTGACTGATAATCTGCAAGCAGATTCAACAATGACACAGCCAACCTTGTGGACTGATAGTCTGCCAGCAGAGTCAACAATACCACAGCCAACATTGTGGACTGATAGTCTGCCAGCAGAGTCAACAATGTCACAGCCAACATTGATGACTGATAATCTGCCAGCAGAGTCAACAATGTTTCAGCCAACCTTGTGGACTGGTAATCTGCCAGCAGAGTCAACAGTGCCACAGCCAACCTTGCGGACTGATAATCAGCCGGCAGAGTCAACAATGTCAGAGCCAACCTTGGGAACTGATAGTCTGCCAGCAGAGTCAACAATGCCACAGCCAACCTTGTGGACTGATAGTCTGCCAGCAGAGTCAACAATGCCACAGGCAACCTTGTGAACTGATAGTCTGCCAGCAGAGTCAACAATGTCACAGCAAACCTTAGGATATGATAGTATCCCAGCGGAGTCAACAATGCCACATCCAACCTTGGGGACTGATAGTCTGCCAGAAGAGTCAAAAATGTCAAAGCCAACCTTGTGGACTGATAGTCTACTAGCAGAGTCAACAGTACCACAGCCAACCTTGTGGACTGATAGTCTGCCAGCAGAGTCAACAATGTCACAGCCAACCTTGGGGACTGATTGTCTGCTAGCAGAGTCAAAAATGTCACAGCCAACCTTGTGGACTGATAATCTACTAGCAGAGTCAACAGTACCACAGCCAACCTTGTGGACTGATAGTCTGCCAGCAGAGTCAACAATGTCACAGCCAACCTTGCGGACTGATAGTCTGCCAGATGAGTCAACAATGTCAGAGCCAACCTTGTGGTCTGCAAATCTCCTAGCAGAGTCAAAAATGTCACAGCCAACCTTGGGGACTGACAGTCTGCCAGCAGAGTCAACAATGCCACAGTCAACCTTGGGGACTGATAGTCTACCAGCAGAGTCAAAAATGTCACAGCCAACCCTGTGGTCTGCAAATCTCCTAGCAGAGTCAAAAATGTCACAGCCAACCTTGTGGACTGATAGTCTGCCAGCAGAGTAAACAATGTCACAGCCAACCTTGCGGACTGATAATCTGCCAGCAGAGTCAACAATGTCACAGTCAACCGTGTAGTCTGCAAATCTCCTAGCAGATTCAACAATGTCACAGCCAATCTTTTTGACTGATAATCTGCCAGCAGATCCAACAATGCCACAGCCAACCTTGTGGACTGATAGTCTGCCAGCAGAGTCAAAAATGTCACAGCCAACCTTGTGGACTGATAGTCTGCCAGCAGAGTCAACAATGTCACAGCCAACCTTGCGGACTGATAATCTGCCAGCAGAGTCAACAATGTCAGAGCCAACCTTGTCGTCTGATAATCTGCCAGCAGAGTCAAAAATGTCACAGCCAACCTTGCGGACTGATAATCTGCCAGCAGAGTCAACAATGCCACAGTCAACCGTGTGGTCTGCAAATCTCCTAGCAGATTCAACAATGTCACAGCCAATCTTTTTGACTGATAGTCTGCCAGCAGAGTCAACAATGCCACAACTTGGCAGTTTTGTTCATAGATGCAGAAAGCCAAACAATTTGATATTTTACTGTATCTTATAGCTGTTTTGTCAAATAGAACTTATCAGTTCAGTGTTTATAACAGAAATACGTAAATGTATTCAAGCTGAATTTTTACTTTTTATGTGGTTAAAAAATGTCCATTTTAAGTCCTTTGCATAAATGAGAGTAATTTGAATATGCAGTCAATTTTGTCACTTTTCGCATAAGCTATGCTTGAAAAAAAATGATATCAAAAGAGAATGTGTACGCACTTGAAACACATGTTTATAAGAAATACTAAATTTGTTTTAAAGTGTGATCTATGATACTCTAGGTATAAACCGGACAAAACTGAAATAATATTCAGATAACATAAATTCAGCCAATTTCTACTGATTACCCCGACAACACAAATAAAAATGTTCATGATAGTATTGTGAAAGTATTCAGAAACAATAATTTGAAGGTTAAATTTTGAATTTCGATACATTTGGACGTCAAGTATTGCCTGAACCATAGTAGTTCTTTACAGAAGTATATGATACTTTTCCTTTAGTTTTCAAGTATCTTTATTTCTTGCTGTCTTTTTAAACACACATTGAGTTTCGATTGTGTGATGTTGACGCCAATTTGTCTATTTTACATTCGTCCCTGTGTTCCATATTGACTCCCCAGGGGTTCGCCTCATCAATTAAAGTAAAGAATAGAACCATGCTGCTATACCCTAATCTAAGGTTTACTCCGTCCAATCGTTCCGTTCTTTAAAAGGAAATATGGCGGACGAATGACGAACAGCGGATGTTGAACTACGGTTTATAATAACCTCACTTGTCCTTCAGCTATTTGTAGTAGCGCTAGTCATGTAGTCTCTAAGCAGAGAAGGCATTTGGCTTCCTGTAATTAGCTCTGAACCAGAAGCAAACAAGCAGGGCATTTATCGAAATTTGCTCCCACTGTAGTTTTGGTAATTAACAAGAATATGAAGCAAAGCTGCTGGAAACCATTTTTTTGTTATGAAAATGACTAACTGACAGTCCAACCACCTCGAGGGAACGGATCCTGCATACTTGAATTTATTTAATTTAATATTTTATAATTTTTTAACGGCATTAATTTTGTCGTTCAGAATATTCTGTTCACGATCAATATCCTTACATTTAGCACTATTGTCACTCAATAATTAGCCCACAGCACCCAAATGTACATTCTTTTGTGACAATATACCTAATAAAATATCAACCGACCTCTGGGTTAAAGTGTCAATCGTAGTGTCAGTCGTAGATACATGTCGTATATCTTCACTGCACTATGAAATGATTTTTGTTTTGTTCAAATCGAGAATTCATGATATTTCACAAGTAAACTGTAATAAATACAGATACCGCAGGGTTTACTGTCATTTTTATGAAGACAGTGTGCGGCCTTAATTTCCCAGAAGGCTTTCACTCATGGAGAAGCACTGGAAGTGGACAAAGTGTATACAGAATAAACCCCGGCGGCGCTTCGCCGGATTAAATCATGATTCTACATGCATATTTGAAACTATTCCCATTGCTCTTGATATGATTTTAGCGCTTTTGACTGACATATTCGTTCTGTTGCTGTTTGCGTAATAGAGTGAATACCGGATGCCGTCTAATGAATAATCAAAGCAATAAAGAGTCGAGTGTAACTACCAGATTATGCGATGATAATCTTAACTGTCCATCAGCAATATAATGTCAACATGGTCTTATGGTAAAAATAGGTTAACGTTACCTGTGTGCCAAGAAAGATAATGAATGAAACAGCAATGTTATGGACAGGTTGTACTGTAATGCGGCAGTCGATCACGTGTACCCTAGCTCTTCAATATTACCTGACCGAGAATATAGAAAACCTTGGATATTCTGCAGGGATCATCACCTGATCACTCGCCTTTTATATGCGTCCATTTCAATCGAGTTCTCTCGTATGGCTCACGGCACGTATACTGACGATCTAGAAAAGTAAACGATTGCAGACGCAGAAATCTTACACTATAATATCATGTCCTGGAAACAACCGCAGCATTTCCCCGGTATACATGTGTACACTGAAGCTTCACCCGTAAACATGTCTGTGGTACATCTATCTTAAATAGTCTATACAGAATCAACAGTGACTTGTCACAAAAATGTTGTAGCTGAGGAAATAAAAGATCAACATATCAAAATAAAGTAAATATTCTCGAAGTTTATGTCAATGTCTTGTATGGAGCTAACCAAAAGGAGCTTTTTATGTCAAATTATTAAGAACGTATTTGATGTAAAAGAAATGTTTGCAATTGTTCTGGGCCAAGATACCATTTCACTTTTCAAATAGTCATTGTATCGATTATTTCACGAGAACACAAAATGAGAAAAACATACCAGTTATCCATACTGGAATACCGATTTCTTGTTGAAATACGCTCATGTCAAATCAGGGTACAAATATGACTTGTGAAGTCAATAAAAATGTACACAAATGAAGGCGAAACCATGTCTATTGGAGAGTAAACGTTTTCTGCAAAAAAATACAACGATATCCAACATATCGTATTCAAAACTACGTTTCATCCGTATTGTTGAAAACATTTCGATGAATCTGAAACTAATATTGCTACCGTATCGCCACCAAACACGTTGCCTATGACGGTGTATGTTACCTATAACGAATAACCAGTTGATTTTTCATATGACGTGAAGTTATGTTAATTAGTTTTCTATTTTCAGACACCGGCACCATAAATAAGTGTACTATGTGACGAAAATAAACGGTGTTTTGTATCAAGTAGAATATTGGCCTTTACGATGGTAACCTACGTCTACAAAGAAAGGAAGCACCATGTTAAAAACTTATAACGTCGATTACGTTAACTTATTACGTTGTCTGCATACAACCGTATTTATGTTCTAAAAGAGATTTTCAATATAGATGATGCTAACTTATAGTGAACGAACTGTGGAATAAACCTGATTTTAATTAGTTAGCTTCATTACAAAATAAGCCAGTTTTCTATCCTGAAGTATTCCATTATTCAGTTCAGTCGTTCCTAATATTTAAATGCACAGATGCAGTAGCGAAAGTAAAATACTTTTGGTTTGCAGGCAACATGCATCGATGTGTTTTAAAGCATGAACATATCCGTATAATGGATATAACTACTTGATATTAATCTTGAAATTATATTGGATTGGTCGTTTGAATTAGACATTATATCTTCTTGAATTTTTGTAGCAAATGAAAGAGCGCTCCACCCTTGTTTTATAGTCATTCCTATATTATCCTTCACAGTTATCGACACACGTTAGTCAAGATCTGATCATCTGTTCGCTGTATGAAACAAGGATAGAGTTACCGCTAGTAACATTTCATTGAAATCCAAATAAAACTTCACAAGAAACGGTGTCCGCCGTGCGCTTGTAAACCTATCGCACCATCTGTGTACGTGCCACGCTTGTTTGAGATCAGATTAACCTGTTTATGTGGTGATGTCGTCTTATCCATTTTAACCGTATCACTTACTTTTATTACGATACTAATCTAATTATCACTCTATATGTATACCACTTGAGACGTGCAAGTATGTCCGTCGCGTAGGAATAAAGTCAAAAGAGAAATAGTTTACTATTGTAACTCGGTGAAATGTACTTTAATTACCCATAAATAAATACCAAAGATTTTGAACGAAACAACCCACTTCCTTCTCATACATATGTAGTAAAGGAATGTATGTACTAAACATACAATGTATTAGATAAAAAGTGTACTAAACATGCGTAACATTCATTTAGAACTTTTGCTGAATAGAAAATAAAGCCTTTTACCTGTCAGGTAAACCCTGACCCTTTAAGAACAGTATTTGTCTCGTTTTTGTTTGTACAAGTTCATATCACATCATATTGTGTTTTCAATTCCCCTTTAATGTTCGTGTTGACATTCAATCAGGTTTGCCCTGGGTTGTCCATGTGGCGTGCTTCCATAGGAAAGATTCTGGAGAAGCGAATCATTTGTGACTTATAAACCCAATAGACAGATGCTGTCTGTATGATATTTCTGAGGAAAGGAAAGTGAATAATCGCGTAGATAAAGTCCTCACGTTTGTTACAATAAGACTGTTTAAGCATTTCTGGTAAATATGTATTATAGAACAGTAGTTGACGACGATTCTTTCTGTATTGTGTTTCAATGTTTTGAATTTTGATGGACAGGTTGATGAAAGTAGTTTTTGGATTCTAGATGAGAAGCATAAAATATATCTAAAGTTTGAAAAGTGCTTACCAAAGACGAGCAAGTTCTTCTTAACTACCCTGGGAATAATCACTGACCCAGATGAAAGGTTATCATTTTAATATCTGATAGCTTTGTTGCATCTAATACTATACACGTACAGCACGGTTAAAATCTCGTAGTTATTCATGGAACATATTAGGCGGGTCACCATGTCAGCCGATTTATAGGGTTTGTATTTCGCGTATTTGTACAGTCCAATATTATAGCAAAACAATACTCTGCAAAATACAGGCGGATACCATGTATCTAAAGAAATCAGTTAATCATTGTTTAATAAACATACAAACAGGAAAAAGGGGAATTTTCTAAGATGTTTAACTTCCAGTCCCAGGCGTACCTAAGATAGAAAACATATACCTATTGTTAAATCGTTTTCTACTTAGCTTACTGTAATTGACTTTTCAGTTGGTTAGCAGTTCAAAGTAAATATTCTGTATATGTATTTTACTCTTAATTTTTTTTTTTTTCAAATACATAATCTTGTATATCGGACTGTGTAAATTACACGAATATAAGATAGTTTGAATGTGAAATTCGTAGCATTATACAATCATTATGTGTTTCAAGTTTTTCATTAAAGGCAAAAATACATGTGGCCATATATTTTTCATTTTCGTAATACGAAATTGCAAGGATATTTCAAAAAGTGTATTACTTCATTATAATGATCCTATCTAGTCTGTCTTATTCCTGTGCTAAATTGAATATCTTCCATTTATGAATGTACAATCGCATTGGTTCAATTCAATAGAACTTTTGTACCGTGTCATTAGTTACCCGGATGACAGGTTCGTGGGGTTCAACACCCACCCATCTCTTTTTTGTAACCGAAATATTTGTTTCGGACCATAAACATTTTAATGAAAATCTATATGTTTTATAACTTCACAATCTCAGCCTCGTCCCACTAGGCGTTGATGAAAACCCCCGCAACAGCTGATAAAAAATTCTGCTCAGCAGTCCTACTCCGATATCAGATAACAAAATAAGATTTACCTAGCTCTGCTCGGTGGTTGGTTGTAAATAGTATCTGAAACTCATAAACGAATTAATTTCTTTATTTCATTTCGTTCCGCGGTGAAAAAAGTGTCTAAAATGTTGCTCCCCTTAATAAAAATTGAACTGATGTATTTCTAACCTGCAGTCTCTGTGTTTGGCGGTAGCTTGTAATGATACTACAAACTATCTCGATGAAAACGGTTCTTACTGAGTGGAATATAATTGATGTTTTTTGCCTTGAAGCTGTAAGTGAAACAAACAATAATAAAACGTCAAAGTAAAACATAATTTGTAAAGAGAAAATGTTCCCTTTCATATACACTAATAGCCGCAAAATACCAAAAAGACATCTAGCTTTTTTTCTATTTTAATTTAATTTTAACTTCCCAATTAACCATTAGGAGAGGAGAGTCCCACTATTGCAAAGCTGCCACAAAACTATTGACTGCTTATTGATAGGGTATAAATCCATTGTTTAATGAAGTGATCAATATTATCAAAAGTTAGTAAAACTTACATCCTTAGCTTCTTCATATCGTGACATAATGATGTTCTCTGCGGAACCTGGTGTGCTGTTACAATTATCATCAGACTATATTCGGTTGGCTGCTAAGCATTGCTGCCAGCAACCTCATGAAGTTATCCAATTAAAATCTGTACACTGTTGCTTTTACAGCAATTTAGCAATCTCTAAAATATTGCACCTGCACGAATAATGAAAATGTTCCAATGCAAGGAACTGAACTGCATTTAGCAGACATTAATACAATATAAATTCACTTGAGGCGCGATATACACATTCTTATGATTCTATTGGCGTCAATGTTTATTATAAATTCCAACAAAAACAATTCATTACATAAAATAAAGTCAATATTGTTGAATAAATAGAAGTGTTTACTCCTGTGTGATGTAAACAGAGAACTCCTAACCCGAGAGCACGAGTTTTGAAGTTTAGCACGAGTTTTGAAGTTTAGCACGAGTTTTGAAGTTTAGCACGAGTTTTGAAGTTTAGCATGAGGTTTTGCTGTGTGCTTAACTTCAATATTCTATTCCTGGGACTGAGATTTCTTTGTCTGTGTCACACTGGAGTGACTGATTCTATTTTTCTTTGTCTGTGTCACACTGGAGTGACTGATTCTATTTCTCCCCCACTTCCTTCCCTTTAAAAGAAGCTGTAATTGGCACCAGAATGTACCAAGCCATCATCCAGGGCAAATGAAAATGTATGACAAAACTAATGACGCTACCCTGGTTACGCTGATAAAGCAGTAGGGGCGCAATGGTGACGTTTGCAGATGAAAAGTGCGTGTGAGCTATCTTTCCTTTCTTTTTCTTTTTTTTAGCAAAAACGGGGATGCACCGGTGAGGTGTAAGTAAAACAGTTTCTTATATAAACACATGATTGCATCATGTGCTGTTCAGTGTGTTTAAGCAGCTGTTACCAACTACAGTTTAACAGGGGTATTATGTATAACGCCATGTATATAAGACACCTGTTTTAAGTGTTATGAGAAATACGGATGTTCAGTGGTGGACATAAGGTGATAACATTTCATGTAGAAAGCTGGTGATGTTCTATGTATCAGTTGACCAATAAATCAGCCAGTTAAGACAAATGGCATCATCTAAACAGAGACCTGAACCCGTTAAGACATGCTGGACAGCAAGCAAAAAATAAACGGCTTAATTGTAACTAGAAGTCAAACAAAACTTAACAAGAGCTGATGAAAACATCATGAACCTCCACAAGAAACCAATGAAGATGAAAATAGAGCAGTGATTGTTTTCATCAAGTAAAGGAAATTTTGATGGAAGTCATACTTTTCCATTTATATAACTCTTCCGAGTGCCGCTGTGGTATTTATGTCTATATAACTTTCAAGATATGCGTAATATTGTTATGTTTCAGTGTGTGGGAATCTGGTTCCATACAGATACACAATGTATTGTGTTGTCCTAGTTAGTCACACACAATCGTAAATGATGACGGTATTGTCCGCCCCCTGCCCTACGTAAAAATAGAGATATCATTACAAGCGAGTGATATACCTCCTGCTCTCTAATCTTTCACGGGCGTTTTGTACGCAATTTTAGCTCATTCAATCGAACGAAACGGATATATGGTTCTAAATAGAAACACGGGTGGCAGAGACAACTCTGATCGTTCTTCAGGTGTTAACTGACAGGTGTGTTACCTTGGGTCCTGTTTGAGGGTGTAACACATACTTGCTAAACATAACTTTCAGTCGTATCTCGCTTAAGCGCTTAAAAGTTAAGGTGTAATTAAAGAGTGTTTTAACCGTCGTCTAATCTAAGTGGTACATGTATGCAAACCGTTCACCGCTGACCTTTGAATCGGCAGGCATATAGGATTTCATTTCAATATAATTTAATGTTTGCTTTTTATTTCTGCGGCGCTCGGACCTGATGAGGTCCTTGTTTATGTTCCTTGGGCTTTTCTCCTCTCCCGCCATCAAAGACGGACGACTTTGACAGGAGATCGTGTTTCGGTGAGACCCAATAAACCTGCTGGTGATTACCTGGACACATCACCAGGTACCCGCGCTGACAAGTTTTACTACACGTTAGGAGTGTTTGATGAAGTTTAAATTAGTACGTACATTCTGAGGTAATTGGCCCGTCACAAAGACCTGTGCCTGAAAGAAGAACGATGTATATTTGGCGTGAAATTTGTCGCATTCTTAAGATATCAGCACATAGTGATTTGTCGTTTTACGGTTGATATGAATAATGGTATAATCGTCGTGACTTGACTAATATGTTTCTAAAAGATCTTAATAACATTTTGAAACATCTGCGTTTATGTATCATTTAAAGTAACCTTTAACTATTGGTTAGTATCCGACACCGATACGTTTCGTTGTACTGTCCTTTCACAACTGCTTTGTAGTCTATGTATAGTGGAATTTTCCTTATTTATCTCATCATAATAAACCAGCGATGTAATTCCTCTTAGTTTGTGCGAGCGATACTCAATACCCTTGATCTCAGAGGTAGGGGGATTGATCGACACGCTGACATGTAAATAGATTGTCTCCAGTTCCGTAATTGACGGATCAAAGTTGGCAGACATAAGAAATCTACCCGAGGTGATAATTTGGTAACTTGTAAAATATGCTTGCTAAACCGAAAAATTCATAATTGATTCAAATTGATTTTAATTTTAGTGAAATAAACTTCAAACGATATAACGCCCATAATTTACACATTGAACATTATAATCACGCGCTCGTTTCACTTTGAATAAAATAGGTTATTTTGGAATTTTTTCAAATGTACTGTTAGGTGCCATTAGAAATAATGTGACATAATTCCAAAACTGATATGGAACTTTATTCACAATGCGACATTCCTTCATGTATTATCAATATTCAAAATCTCAAATGAGTTTCCGTCTGACGTGATATTTAGAAAATAATTTTTGATTAAGCGATCTTTACTGACAAATTTTTACATCTAATTGTACTTTATTGTCAAAATGATACCACGCCACTAAAATAAGGAAACGAAAATAGATGCAAATGTTGTCAAACTAAATACCAGCTGTACGTTTTGGTAGTTAAAAAACAAGTAGTTAAAACATAGACTATTATGTAAGATGTGGCCGAATAGAGTCCCTGAACCTGACTTCCGTACCATTGATTAAAGACATGGCAGGTGTCTTGGATTGATCTGATATACTGTAATAGTATTGAGATCAGAGGGTCCCAGTGCTATCTAGGGCAGTTTAATGCAACAGCTAAAGAACTAAGTTTCCGTTTCATAAATTAATACATTGGGTATTATTTTAGAAAATGACCTCTGGTGCTTGACCGTTGTAACACATTCTTTCAAAGTGTGAGGAACCCGGCAACTCAGTTCATGTCTGTATTCACTGCCTGACTATTCATTAATTCACATTTTATTAGGAGGCTCAATGACCTATCATTTAAATGAAATTGATTTTGAAGAATTTAGACTAGAATCCGTATATATATGCGATAAAAGGAATGTTTGACATATATACATAATAATAATGATTATAATAATGTCTTGCAAATACTTGCCTTTTTAATATAAGGAAAATGTAAAACAAAATTCGAATATAGGCAGGGTATCATTATTATTTTTACTGACTACATAAACCAGTATTATATCACTGATATTTAACAATATGTATTTCCGTTTTTTAATTTCTTTGAACGTCATGATTGTTGTAATTTTGTAAATAATACATTATTCATGTATTATCATAGTTTCAATGTATGCATTCATTATGTATTATTATGCTCTTCAATTTGGAGGAAATAAAGATGATATATAGATTATTGTGTTGAATAGTTTCGGTGACTCGTCGGTTCGTGCCGTTAACAGCCCCCAGTTTCACAAAGATTCCATGTTTTAAGGATAATACTGAACTTGTTTCGATTGGAAATGCTAGTGTTAAGAAGCACATTTTCTTAACTTCAGTGGGAACAATTTTTTTTTTTTTAATATTGTAGTCTTCGCATCTGATAACCAAACAGCAGTAAAGTCCCCTTTCATTTATGGAACCGTCTTGTGGAGGCAGACAATGTATTGTTATAATGTCACGTTTGCTTCAGTTAAGCAATACAATATTTAAAACAGAACAAAATCCTGTCGCTGCTGTTGTTGGTGTTTTGTTGTTGTTGTTTTGTTGTCGTTGTTTTTATATCGACAGTCCTCTCGTGAGGACACTGCGGTATATTGTTTTTTCGTTCCTGAGGTATATCTCACAATTGCAAATCTATAAAGCATATAACCCCTGAACAACTGCACCGTGTTATATGTTACTGGCGTCTACCATTAACAGTGTGTCCTAAATCAAACCATTGGGCAATGCTCGTGATGATACGAAATGGAATACCGTTTAGGATAAATAACGCTGTAAATGTGCCCGACACTTCCCCAGACTCAAACAAAATGCATTGCTAGCGCAATTACTGTACTTTACTGTTATGCTGTGGATAAATGATTTTAATTCATATGTTGTCAGCTACGTTGGACTACGAAATATGAAGCGTAGTATAAAGAAATGCAATATCACTTTCCGGTTGATATGAAATACGTCGTAGAAGACAACGTGTCACTCGGGAAATCTTTGGGGGACATTTCTCACCCTAGCCCCGACTTCCAGGCGACCACAGACAGATACACCATAGGTATGACAGTTAATCAAATCAGTGCCTCAGTCCCTCGGTAGGTGTTAAATTATTACGTACTGGGTTAGTGATTCACGGATGTGATCTCACCACTGAGTCACTAGTCCCTAGTTGTGAGTGAAAGGAAAGGAAAGAAATGACAGCGCAGCTAATATGTACCTAAACACGGGTATCGATCTCCAGATCACAGACAAATATCACCAACTACTCCCATACACCATCCCTCCGGGAGAACGTACATTTTACATCGATCATATAACTTGATGTATGTCTGAAATGCACGAGAAATTCCATGGTGTGGTTCGACATAAAATAAATACTCGTAATATAAGAAGTTCATTTAGGCGTGGGGCACCTCTAACATTCCGTGATAGAACAGGCAGAGAAGACGGCTGACTAAGTCTCGCCGGGGCCAACGGGGACCATCTGTACCGCATGCTACCATCGAGTAGCCAAAGGCCTTCTACTTGAGTGTGCACGCTATTGGCATTTCGGGATGTGTATTGCACGCCCCCGCCCCTAATGTCAGTTTCCTTCGAAATCCCCATAAAGCATATAACCCCAGAACAAATAATTGCACCCATTCTTAAACCCTTAACGGTCAACAATCGTTCACTGCCGAAGCTGTACTGTAAATTGCTTCATTTTTGCGACATTAATTTTCGCGTTATTTCACCAGACTTATTCGCAAATTTACATATTTTGCGAAGATACATTACCATCGACATTGCAATAGCATCCCCGTAATCGCGAATTCAATAGTATTCGTGAATAAAACCCAGTCATACATTGTAATTTGTGAAAAAGATTGATGCCAAGTAATTAATACATTGTCAGGTTTAAAATATCAATATTAAACGGAGTCTTTCGGTGAGTCTATCATCAGCTGATGAAATTGGTTGAAACTGGTGAAATGTGCATAGTGTTTTTATATGGTAAGCCTCCCATTGATTTAGATTTAGCTATTAACATAACCTTCACAAAACTGTATGAGAGTACAGTATGGCCAGTAATTAGGTACGGTGCTGCTATATGGGGTACACGTACATTTAGTTGTTTTGTGGCTGCGTGTAGACTTTATCTAGGCCTTGGTCGCTATAGACCTTAGCGGGGACATGAGTTGGGACTCCAGTAATAGTGAACCAATGGCAAGCTGTTTATAGACATTGGAGTCGTCTTCATAATCTGTCGGATACTAGATTGAATAAGGCTGTAACCATCGAAATAAAAATTGGAACTTCAGGGTGATTTCCAGACTCGGGGAGCTAGGCTTGGCTAACTATAGCATAGGTTCAATTAATAGTAAAAATTTACTTAAGGACGCTAAGGTCCGTGGCTTGGAATTGTTTATTGAAAATTGGAATAGGGAACTTAACCGTCCCGGAGCCAAAAAGTGTATTTCTGGAGGTAACAAACTACGTACGTACAGATTATTTAAGTTTAATTATGAGGTAGAAAATTATAATATGTTAGTAATGCCTCAACCACATAGTAGTGCGCTAGCTAAGTTTAGGTGTGGGGTTGCACCGATACGCATCGAAACAGGCCGGTATGAGAGAATACCTTTAAGTGAAAGAAAGTGTTTCGCGTGTAAAAGCGTGGTAACAGAGAGTCATGTTTTAATAGAATGTAGCTTGTATGATGATCTCCGATCGGGTCTATTGCAGGAGGCAAGGGTGAGTGAGTAGACATATTTTAGAGATTGTAATACTGTAATACTTGTACCTTTTACATGTGACACTATAATATATTAATTTGAATACGTTTCCACTTGTGTTGTTATTGAACATGATTTCACACACTCTAGATCTTTTTTAGTGTTCGTTCGGGGCACCAGAAAGCTTGGTTTCCATATAGTTTAAAGGGTCTATTTTCGTTGGAAATATTTTATACAGGTGGAGCTAACAACAAATACAAACCGAACACGACTCATCAATGCGACGGAAAACTCTTCATATTATATGTTAACAACTTCTAATGACATTTGATTACTCTTAATTTTATCTGATAGCTCTAATATAAACGATATATTCCTACAATGTAAGAGTTGTTATTTGAAATTAGGAGCCGAATATTAATGGTTTGACTTTCAGAGGAAATTAAAATGAATTAAATCCCCAATGTAACAATGGTTTAATGTTGTGTACACCTCCGAATCCATTTATTTATCAAGGTCTAATTAACGATTATGGCAAATATTTCACAGTATTTCTTTTGCTGTGCGATTCATGCCATGGAGGTGTCACACGAACCCTTACAGTAACATATGTTAAATCGATACTGCATTATAAGAAAACAATTACTATTTGGCCCTGTCTTGACGATAAATGCTGTCCTCACGGATGCTACATACAGTACCAAATTTAGCTTCAAATCTGCCGAGTCTTTCTCGAACCAGACAACTTCACATTATACACATAAGATAAACTGCTCTTCACAGATTTTGAGAAAATGTCAATGAAAATAGTTTAATGCAGCGTAAACATACGAAAACAGCTTTGTAAGACCACAGCAACCGAAGCGATACCAATAGGAACGACGTCCTGATTCCCATATGGATCGAAGGTGAAACTAAAAGCTCCGGAAAGGTAATAGCTTCATGCACTAAAATTGATGTGAACAATCATGGTGATATATACTGTAGAATCAAAGAACATGTCAATCCAGCAAAAGTTCTAAGCAAGCTCTAACGTAGCAATTCAACAGTGTCGTGTAAACTCAATTAAGAAGGGAGGCTGGAACGCTACTACTGAGCAAAGGAAAGTGCACGATCGTAACAACAAAGTCGTGTTCAGCATCGACTATAGAATTGACCATAGTAGTATCTTGCTGAAGAGTATTGTCAATGTGTTAAGCTGAATAAAAGGAGTCTATGATACTTGTAATTTTCAGTTTGCGAAGATAATTTATTTTTAAGTTGTTGTTGATAAATTTTATCTGATGGCAAAGAGGATCTGGCAAACAGTTTATCCCTTTTTCTGTAATAGACCTTGTATAAATTTAGCGTTATAATATACAGGTCTGCTACAGAATTGGTGCTAAGTTTAATACACTTTGGAATAGCGATATCATGTTTAAATATTCTTTCATCAAATCTATTACAAATGTTGTCGAACGTATCAACTTGATCGTGCGGACAATAATCTGTGTTGATATAGGGTAATGGATTTGCGTTTGAATAATGGTAGATTCTGTAATAAACCATCGTTCGTAAAAACATCGGTGCGATTTAGAGATCCAACAAAGGAAAGTTAATTGGCATCAGATGCTTTTTATTTCGTACGCCATACGAATCAAGCCCAGATCTAAAGATCAGTCGATACAAAATGTAGATGGTGTATTGCTTTATAAGTGGATTACCTACACCGTTCAAACAACTAAGAAGTTTACATAATAGCATTTAGACAGAAGATATTTTTAAAGTTAACGAGCTGGTAGGACTACATTATATGATTCTCTGTTTTATGTACATTTTGTAAATTATTGTATATTGTATAACTACATGTACTTGACAAAATGTAAGACGATTCGTTGACTCAATTTTGTCATCTAGTGTAAATAAAGCCTATTATTATTACAAGAGGCCCATGGGCCTTAACGGTCACCTGAGTCTATAGTATTTATTTTTGTTGTTGAAATATGTACCAATTTGAGTAAAAAATAGTATAATGTTAACTTAACTTTGTCAGGACCATGAGCTGATCATTCCTAGACCAATTTTAAGTGAGATCGGCCTATTAGAACTTAGTAGCAAAATAGCGGCCATGGCAGCCAAATTGTATTTCTGATTGACCCGAAAAATAACAACACTTTGTCAGGACCATGATTCGATCATTCCTACAAAGTTTCAGTTCAATCGGCCAAGTAGATCTTTACTTTAAGTTTGAAATAGTTTACCAAAATGGCAGCTGTGGTGGCCATATTGGATTTCTGATCGACCTGAAAAATAACAACACTTTGTCAGGACCATGAGTCAATCATTCCTACAAAGTTTCAGTTCAATCGGCCTAGCAGAACTTGACTTTAAGTTTGAAATATGTTTTCAAAATGGTGGCCGTGGCGGCCATATTGGATTTATGATTGACCTGAAAAATAACAACACTTTGTCAGGACCATGAGTCGATCATTCCTACAAACTTTAAGTTCAATCGGTCCAGCAGAACTTGACTTTAAGTTTGAAATAGGTTTTCAAAATGGCGGCCGTGGTGGCCATATTGGATTTCTGATCGACCCAAAAAATAACAACACTTTGTCAGGACCATGAGGCGATCATTCCTACCAACTTTCAGTTCAATCGGTCCAGCAGAACTTGACTTTAAGTTTGAAATAGGTTTTCAAAATGGTGGCCGTGGCGGCCATATTGGATTTCTGATCGACCCGAAAAATAACAACACTTTGTCAGGACCATGAGGCGATCATTCCTATCAACTTTCAGTTCAATCGGCCCAGCAGAACTTGACTTTAAGTTTGAAATGTAAAATGTTAACGGACGACGGACGACGGACGACGGACGACGGACGACGTACGACGGACGACGGACGACGGACGACGACGGACGAAAACGGATAGCAATAGGTCACTTGAGCTAAAGCTCAGGTGACCTAAAAATGTTGGTCATGGGGGTTGGATAAATATGATAATATAACACTAAATGATGTCGACAGTATGGACAAAATAAAGTAGAATGTTCGGAGCACCACGCTCCTTTTTCAAAACAAAAGTGCCTGGTGATTTTCGGCATTTTTGGCGTATGGCAATTAACCCTGGTAGCTTTCTATTATCCATAATACGGAAGTTATCCTCAGCTCGATAGCATCTTATTTAAATAGAAAGTGGAGTGTTTCTATGGTCATCTACCAAGAGTTTAATTTCGATGTGATGGTATGGAATATAAGTTTTTATTGGGAGAAAAAATCAATAAGTATAATGCGTCTGTAATTATAATCACGTAACATTTCTGTGACTTCATTTTAGATCCTTTCAATATTGTTGTCATTTTGAAAGTAGGGAAGTTTACTCCATGTTGATTAGAGTAATGTAAAGCGAAAACGAGCAAGCTTGTTCTGTCTAAAATAACACTTTTGTCTCCAGCTATATAATTAAGTCGTAACAATTCAACAGTTCATCAATTAAAATTTCATTTCTATTACATCGAAAAATTCGGCCACTGATATTAACAACTCTGTGAACCTTAATTCGCACACATGGGCTAGCACTGCTAACCATTGAACAAGTTTCTGCATTACAACACGCCGAAAGCGAGCTCGGGTTTGGTGAATAAATAGACATAACGAACTATTATGAATTGACCAGCTTCAACTAAATTCAAAGTATATAAAACGAATATAGTCTATGCCCTCATTTACGTTTTAAAGGTATAATTAGTTGATGTGTATTAGCCCCATCATCCGGAAGTCGAAGTCGATTCCCAGGTACCCACACGGCTCATTACACGGTCGGTACAGTTGTTGTCAATTGTAATTCACAAATATCGTTTAATTACATGACCGATTCTATGTGTTCAGTTTTAAAGCGTTTGATTTGTTTTTGCGATTTATGTTGCGAGTGATTTTCAATAAACGAGAAAAAGCCTGCCTAAAAAGAAAATTGCAACATATTTTGATATGTTACCCAATACTTTATCAACAATTCTTGAAAGTTGGGAGGATAATTTTAGATATAGGGGCAATGGCTTGCAATGTAACAAGAGACGTAATTGAAAAAGAACTTAACAAGCGGTTTGTTGACAAAAAGAACGCAAACTTTTCAGACTAGTCCTCTTGATTAAAAAAACGGTGCTAGTACGGATAAATCAACGGACAGTAACTGATCGTATAAAGCTGTGTGTGAAGCAGTGAAATCCAGTTTTTTGGGAGTGGCAAGCCAATGTATTGGACTTAAGGATCCCTTACCAACTGCAGTGGTTTTTGTATATATACAGTGACCTCCCTAAATTATATAAATTCACTATGGACATAATTGTAGCAAGTTTGCCAGGACACTTTCGCTGACCAGATTGCTCAATCGGTTAGATCCAAACGGTTAAGGGGAGGCTACCTTATATAGAGAAAACGGCAGTATAGTGGGACTTGGATATGACTATGTAATTGTCAAAATATTCATGAAGTAGGAACTATCAAATTATAAGTAATATTGGAGGGGCGGCAATTTTTCTGTAGTTGATTCGTTTTCTTGCTTGGCCCTTATAACTAATTGATAAAAAGTTTCATGGAGAATCAAGACTAATATTATCACAGTTGCAAAACCATTTTCAAACTATTTGCTCAACATGGAACATAAGTTTTTTTTAATTTTTTAGCCCTAGGTCTCTAAAATAAACCAGGGTAGCAGGGTTTCCTTGCCCTACTGATCAATTATGCTAATACAATGTGCTTACTAGCAGATGAAGGGACAGACAACAGGCCGATTACCACACAAATGACTGATTTAACTAGGCTGTAATAATTAGCCTTCAAGCCACTCCATAAAACAACAAGAGGCCCAGAGGACCTGTATCGCTCACCTGAATATGTTTAAAAAATACATATGAAATTTCAGAAAGATCCATCCAGTACTTGAGATATAGCGAGAACAAACTTCAAACAGAGCCCCACCCCCATGCAACCTAGGGGTTGCCATACCCACCAATTATACAAAATTGAGTCCCCTTGGTCCATTGATGCTCCAGACTAAATAACTATAAAATCCCATAATCCTGATGGTCGAAGAAGGGTAAAAGGTTTTACCTCTATTTCTCGAATTGAGCCCCGCCCTTCTGCCCCCTGGGAGACCACACCCACTGCTTATACAAAATTGTTTCCCCTTCACCCAAGGCTGCTTCATACCAAATTTGGACAAAATCCTGTCATTCCTACAGAAGAAGATTTTTTTTGAAGAATTTGCTATGTTTCCCCTATTGGGCCCCTCCCTTCTGCCCACAGGGGGGCCACACTCGCTGTTTATAGGAAATTGAATCCCTTTTCCCTAAGGATATTCCTAAATTAGGAAAATATCCCTTAATCCCTATGGTAGAAGTGGGATTATAAAGGTTTTACCTATATTTCCACTATTGGGCCCGCCCCTCAGGTCCCAGAGGGGCCACACCCATCATTTATACAAAATGGGTTTCCCTTCATCAAGGATGCTCCACACCAAATATGGACCAATTCCTACAGAAGAAGGATTTTAAAGAATAATCTGCTATGTTTCTCCTATTGGGCCCCACCTCTCAGGCCCCTGGGAGGCCAGCCCCACGGTTTATACAAAATTGGTTCCCCTTTACCTAAGGATGCTTCAGACCAAATATGGACAAAATCCCGTCATTCCTACAGAAGGAGAAGGATTTTAAAGAATTTGCTATATTTCCCCTATTGGGCCCCGCCCCTCAGCCCCCAGGGGGGCCAGGCCCACTGTTTATACAAAATCAGTTCCCCTTTACCCAAGCATGCTCCACACCAAATATGGACCAAATTATCTTAAAGAATAATTTGCTATGTTTCCCCTATTGGGCCTAGCCTCTCAGGCCCCTGGGTGACACACCAACAGTTTATACAAAATTGGTTCCCCTTCACCCAAGGATGCCTCAGACCAAATATGGAACTAATCCTTTCATTCCTACAGAAGAAGAAGGATGTTAAAGAATTTGCTATATTTCCCCTATTGGGCCCCGCCTCTCAGGCCCCTTGGGGGCCACACCCACGGTTTATACAATATTGGTTCCCCTTCACCCAAGGATAATTCAGACCAAATATGGAACAAATCCTTTCATTCCTACAGAAGAAGGATTTTAAAGAATTTGCTATATTTCCCCTATTGGGCCCTGCCCCTCAGCCCCCAGGGGGGCCAGACCCACCAATTATACAAAATGTGTTCCCCTTCCCCCAAGGATGCTCCTGACCAAATTTGGTCAAAATCTGCTCAGTCGTTCATGACTAGTAGCGTTTTAAAGGAAAAGTTGACGGACGCTGCGGTATGGCATAAGCTCACCATGGTCTTGAGAATTACTCTATATGAAATTTGATAATATTTTCAATTTTTCCTCGTAATAAGGATCAAAATAGCTTCCAATATTTGTTGTCATGTTCTTTCCAAGGTGTGGCTAAACCATAATTGGATAAGGGAGGTGTGTGGCACCTTTATTAATATATCACTAAAATACTTAAATTGTGCTGGGGCCTAGAAAAGTACTTCACACCCCTCCCGTCGTTAAATTCTGCAACAACCTTACCTGAAGTCATACTTTTAAGTGCCTACCTTCAATAAACTTCAACCAGAACTGAGGAATCTTTACATCATTTTCTGATAACTTTCTACAATAAACACCACGCAAATCGTCCAGTTGATATAATTTAATTTTAGTTTCTTTTTAGAGCACTTCATTTGAAAGTCCAAATTCACTGTCTATGCAGTAAACTGAAAAATTCCCTCTCGACTGCGACTGATGTTATAAAGTCTGTTTGCTGCGACTGGCGTTATTAAAGTCTTTTAGCACACTAAATGACGTATCTATTAACTCTCGACAGATTTATCCCACTGTGGCACCTGAAGAGTAAAACATAAAACATAGCTTAAAGATAATGAAGTTTGTTCCATGAATATTTAAAAATATCAACACTAGCCAGAACTATCATCCTACTATTTTTTTCAGTTTTCTATATTTCTTAACCAAACATTGGTAATATGTAAGGACAGTAACTGGGGCATGTAACCCTCAGTCAATTCAGAGAAAATGTCTTAGTATTTATTTTTTGAAAGAAAATTCCCTTCAAAAAGCCATTTTGTTTATATACATGATTTACTTACACTATCAGTACGGAGTCCAAGTTTCTTCTCAATGTTCATGGCCATCATCTGTGACCTGAAGGCTAGACCTTTTGTTTTTTCTATAACCTGTTGGTATGGCGACACAGCCTGTGTTCCCATGACAACATGCCCCTGTTGATATGATAGAGGAAGATATGCATTAGGAAAACTTTGATAACATTAGTCCAACAAGCTAACATTGTTCCCTGTATGATTTGTACTATTAAAATATCTTTGTACAGATTAGAAAACTTTTAATAATAAAATGTAAACAGGCTAAAACTGCTCCCTGTATGGTCTCAAGTATACCAATATCTTTTCTCTTCATTTATTGAACAAGCATCAAGGAAAATTCTCACTATCTGAACAATATCTGAATGCCAAAAAAAGTGTCTCCTTATAAGTTATATTGTAACTTCACCTGGCTCTTTTGGTCAGATTAATTAACAAGTATTATAATCAACAACCAAAATTCACTGTTTAAATGCCGATGTCTAGAGGATTGTTTTTCCAGATCAACACAAATATTGTGGAGTTGATGATATGTACTAGCTTTCTAGTTAATGTCTTCAATAAGATTCATCGGTTTGGATACATGTTATATCAAAGTTTAACTTCCTACACAAACAATGTACTTATTAAACGTGCCGTAACATTTCAGGACCCTCTGGTCCCTTTCTCAACCTATGACTCATAGCTTAGCAAAGGGTCCATCTGGTTTGTTTGTGTGTTACGTCCTATTAACAGCTATGGTCATTTAAGGATGTGCCAGATGGTGGAGGAAAGCAGGAGTTCCCGGAGAAAAATCCCGCCCAATGTCGGCCTCGAACCCGCGACCCAGTGGTGGAGGGCTATTGGTAGCAGAATGTCAGACGCCTTAAAGGGACCAGTCAGTCTTGAAACGTTGCAACACTTTCAATATGTACATGGTTTGTGTAGAAAGTAAAACTTTGATATTTCTAGTTAATGCTCAATCTGTGTCATCTTACCAGCTTTGAGTCAATCTTGGCATCTAGACGAGCGTTTCTGATCAAGTTTACAATCCACCTCTCTGCATCTTCTGATGTCATGTTCAACTTCTCTGCCAACATGCTATGGACAAATTCAGGATTGGATATTGTAATGGAAAATTTGTGGTGTTTGTCCGATACATATTAACTCGAGCACATACATATTTAAAAAAAAATGCAGGCAAACTTCTCTAAAGATATATTTTAATTTCACCGTTTACAAACAAAATGATAACTATTAAGTAATAATGTATAAAAGAATATGAGTAGGGTCTGTGCAGTTATCTCAATAAAAAAATCTTTGGCCAAAGAAGAGTTCATACAATGTCATGTTCTTCAGATAGTCATAAGTTATACTACATGTACTCACTTGATGCTGATGCACTCGTGTATCCGACAGAAGGTCTCAAAAATCAGCAATCTAGCATTTTCAATGAAATCATCAAGACAAGCCACAAGGAAGAAGTCATTCACCAAGACCTGCAATAAACCATGATTGTTTAATTATTTGCTTCATAAATCAAATTTGTAATATTGGTGTTAAGGGATATGAACACAAGTACAACAGATTTCTTTTTTTGGTAAGTTTCCAAAAAAAGGGTGCAAACTGGACTGAAATATTTTTCAATATGGAAAAATTCTGTTTCTTTTGTAAAGGAAACAGTACAATATTTTTTTAATAACACAAAGGTTGAAATTGCATGTGGAAGCAGTCTTGTAGAGCACTTCTTTACAGAACTGATAATAAAAAACTTACCTCTTCACAATCCCTGAGTTTCTGCTGGGCACCATCAAAGTCAAAGTTGACATACAGGCACTCCACAAACTCTGTGATGGGGTCACGGTAGGTATACGATTCCTGGAACACATATTAAGGACACAACCATGATACAAATGAACAAGAGGCCCAGGGGCCTTAATAGCTCACCTGGTATTTTATTTTTCAAGTTAAAACCTGCTGAGTACCATTCAGGTTTATCAAAGGAGTACAAGTAACAAAGTTGCATCTTCAATTTATAAATATTAAATTCCCTTTGCCCAAAGATTCTCTAAAACAAGTTTGGTTAGGTTAAAATCCCTTCAACGGTACAGGAGGAGAAGGATCTTTAATGTTTTCCTCTATTTCCCCTAATGGGCCCCACCCATCTGCCCTTAGAAGGAGGCCCACACACTTCAGTTTAAACAAAATTGATTCTTTTCTCCCTAAGCATGCTTCAGACTGCATTTGGTTTAAATCCCTTCACTTGTATAGTAGGAGAAAAAAAATCCTCTATTTCCCCTAATGGGCCCCACCCATCTGCCCTTAGAAGGAGGCCCACACACTTCAGTTTAAACAAAATTGATTCTTTAGTCCCTAATCATGCTTCAGACTGCATTTGGTTAAAATCCCTTCACTTGTATAGCAGGAGCAAAAAAATCCTCTATTTCCCCTAATGGGCCCCACTAAGCTGCCCCAAAGAAGGGGAATCCACACACTTCAGTTTAAACAAAATTGATTCTTTAGTCCCTAATCATGCTTCAGACTGCATTTGGTTAAAATCCCTTCACTTGTATAGTAGGAGAAAAAAAATCCTCTATTTCCCCTAATGGGCCCCACCCATCTGCCCTTAGAAGGAGGCCCACACACTTCAGTTTAAACAAAATTGATTCTTTTCTCCCTAAGCATGCTTCAGACTGCATTTGGTTTAAATCCCTTCACTTGTATAGCAGGAGAAAAAAAATCCTCTATTTCCCCTAATGGGCCCCACTAATCTGCCCCAAAGAAGGGGAATCCACACACCTCAGTTTAAACAAAATTGATTCTTTAGTCCCTAATCATGCTTCAGACTGCATTTGGTTAAAATCCCTTCACTTGTATAGCAGGAGAAAAAAAATCCTCTATTTCCCCTATGGGGCCCCGCCCCTCTGCCCCCAGAGGGGCCACACCCTCCGTTTATACAAACTTGGGTCTTCTTTGTCCAAAGATGATCTAGGACAAATTTGGTCAAAATCCTTCTATTGGTTGAGAAGAAGAAGATTTTTAAAGATTTACCTATTTTCCCCCTATTTGGCCCCGCCCCTCTGCCCCCAAGGGGGTTATACCCTCCGTTTATACAAAACTGAGAACCCTTTGGCCAATGATGCTCCTGACCAAGCTTCAGACTGCATTTGGTTTAAATCCCTTCACTTGTATAGTAGGAGAGAAAAAATCCTCTACTTCCCCTATTTGGCCCCGCCCCTCTGCCCCCAAAGAGGCCACACCCTCCGTTTATACAAACTTGAGTCTCCTTTGTCCAAAGATGCTCTAGGACAAATTTGGTCAAAATCCTTCTATTGGTTGAGAAGAAGAAGATTTTTAAAGATTTACCTATTTTCCCCCTATTTGGCCCCGCCCCTCTGCCCCCAAGGGGGTTATACCCTCCGTTTATACAAAACTGAGAACCCTTTGGCCAATGATGCTCCTGACCAAATTTGGTCAAAATCCTCTGAGCCATTCAGGACAAGTAGCATTTTAAAGGAAAAAGTTGCCGGACGCCGGACGCCGGACGCCGGACGCTGCACCATGGGATAAGCTCACTTGGCCCTTCGGGCCAGGCGAGCTAAAAATATAGGCAACACTTCTGAACATTTTTAAATACAATCACTTGGATTTCATTTTTCAGTTGCCCTTCAGCATCATTAAAGCAAAATTTAAAGTCTTGTACATAAGTTTTGACTAAAACTTGAAGCCGTTTTGAAGTACTGCACAAGTCACTTGAAAGTCAATTTGATTTCAAAAAAATTGGACTCATCAAAACAATTCCTACAAAGCTCTTAGTGTGCTATCACTCCCCCTCACACAGCAATGAACATGTTTTCGAATCCACTATCCTCCATAGTGTCACAGCTAAAGGGAGGCTACTTGTGTTATAACGAATTTTTCAAAAAAGCAAATGTGATCAGAAATAATGAGCTTTATAATGATAAGAAAGGGTGTACATTTGTGGGTTAAAATCACTAGCAATTGTTCCCTAACCTAAAAAGGCATATAGGTAATACTATACAGTGGCATCCAATTATAATTCAAAGCATACATAGATTTGCAGTAGACAATTGAAACAGTAACAAAGCATGTCTTTCCTGAGATGCATACTTATTCTACAACAAATCTGTTAAATGCATATCTTTTGTAGGAAAAAATATATACATGTACTAGGGCAGATCTATGTAACTCAACAAGTCAAGGAGATATGTACACAGTAATTAAAACTCAATAGAATTTCCCCTATTTCACTGCTAATTCCCTTATTGCCTTTACCATCAATGTCTTTCATTTTTTCTTCAAGATACTTTTATATACCTCCCTTGAAATATCGTGAAACCCAGTCATACCACCAAAATTTTGCTTGTTAAATGGTTGAAGTAAAAGGATGTTCATTACTATGCTAACTCTAGAACAAAGATATTCATCATAGCATATCTGAAGATGATATATCTGTAATTGATTTCAGAATCTGACATTGATCCTGCTGTATTAGAAAAGTCTATATTGACCTCTACCTACCTGCTGGATGACCTTGACCAGGTCTTTGAGGACGGCCCTCCTACGACCTTTGTTGGTGATTACAGCGGTGGTTAGGTATCTCAGTATGTGTGGGCTGGTTGTCTGTATGGCATTCAGATACCTGCAAAAGGACTCCAAACATTAGTTTTCAATATCTCAAATTTGTGTTCACTTTATTACTTACTGCAAGTTTCCATAGTTTAAATTACATTTTGTAGCAAAGTTTGAAACAAAATGTTATGTAAAATTCAACATAACACAAGGGATGATTTTAATTCATTCTATTTGAAGAATTGTGTAGTGTAAGTTTTGTATCTATTATACATTTATACCATCTTCTGAGGGAACTATGTCAGCAAAGTATTGCTCTGAGAAGTGTAGTAATCTACTGAGAAATTTCACACAATTTTAACAGGAAATGAATAACACCATTTTTTTTTGAAAATAAGGTTGATTCAGATTACGACATATGCTATTACAGGATAACAAACGTATGGAGTGTCATTCTTCTGTTGATGTCGAGTAAAGGTAGTTCTTGTCAAAGAATATACTACCTGTCTAGACAAACATTTATACACAGAAAATCAAACTGGCAATAGTTATATTATAATACGGTACTAAGAGCACTGATGTTATATTAAGCACTGATGTAAAAAGTCAATGAATATTTCGAGTTTCATCATGTGGTGTACTGTTATGTAATTGTCCACTTACAGAGGCTGATACAGGAACATATCAATGATGAGGTCACGACCTTTGGGATGGTTGAAAAAGACAAAAAGACTCCAGTGGATTAGCCAGGTCCTGTGCTGCAAGTTCTGTAATGCGGATCCAAAGGTCTGCAAAATTTAGCATAAATACTGGCATTAAAACATGACAAACAAATATATATTTCTCATGATCAACTATATCCTAGCCAAATAAAACAATATTAGAATAACATTTCAATATCTATGAAAGATCTTCGGTATCAGAGTTCTGTTAAGATTTTAATATCTATGAAAGATCATTGGTATCTGAATTCTGTCCATCAGACTTACATTATTATCTATGATGTCCTTTAACTTTGTCAGATCATCCAGAGCCGTCTCCCAGTTTTGCATAAGGATTTCGGAGGCCAGCTTTCCCCACAGTGTGTCCAGGAAGTTCTTGTCGGTGGAGGGCAGCTGTAAGGCACAAGAATATCACTTAATATTACTCTAACACTTAAATCACCTACTGCCTATGGAAGTTGTGCTTTAATTTTAAATCACCAAAATCCAATGCCTTTATTCAAACAATCAAACGTTGTAAATTGTATTTATAAAGCCATCCACAATTAGTAAAGGTTAACGTTGTTCCTCTATATATCTGCTCTGTGTTTTGGAAACAGGTAAATTTTTCATTTTCTATTCAAACCTGTTCCACATAAAGCCATTTCACAATTCTGGGAATGAATTCAGAAATGTCCTGTTTATTATTATGAGGCAAAAGTATTGCACCAATAAAATCACCACATACCGTGTCCATGTCTGAATGACTGTAAAAATGCACTTCTCAGGCAAATTGAAATTATTTTTAATTTAACTTTAATAATGGGAATTTTCTGAACGACAAAAACCATGATAGACTGAAATGACAGATTTGAAATGGATTTAAAATGACCATTAAGTTCTGTACTCTCAGGGTTATAGCATATGCGAACCAGTCTCATTTCTTGAAGTACTTACCAATACTCGGACAAAGTAAAGGTATTCTGCAGCTCCGGAGTAATTTCCACACTCGTACTGGAACTTGGCATACTCGTATAGTGTGTCCACCATCCTTGCTTCAAACTGAAAATATGATGTCACACAACATGTATATTTGTGGATAGGGAGACAGTTTATTCTGTTCCGTTTCAATAAAAGTACTTGTAAATAAAAAACAGGACAATCTAAAAAATTATAAATATCAATGAATATCATGGTTACTATGAAAATGGAAAGAATTTATCTGTTTTGTCTATTAACTGACAATTCTTCTCTCAATTTCATTTTCTTGAAGAACCCTTGCTTTCCTTTTCTCTCACTCTGATTAAATCAGCTACAATCATTCAATAATTTGAGATGCGAATGAATGAGTTTATGTACTTACGCCATAATCTTTATTCAGAAATTCAAATAACTGTCTTCCATCCCTGGAGCAGAAAGAAATAAACACTGACAGGTTATGATTCAATTGTAATGGTAGCAACTCGATGTTACTGATTGATTCAAACTTTTCATGATTTTGAATTGATGTATAGAATAGATAGAGAAAGGTTAGTATAAAATTTTATTTATGACAGCCAGTCGTCAAACATACTTAATGAGCAATTATAAAAAAAAGTATCCATGTTAACTGATAACATACCTCGAGCTCTGCATCTGACGTACAACTTCTGGATCTTCAAATATCTTGGTGATCATTTCTGTCTCAGCCTGAAGACTTTTGAGTTGAGCAACTACACTCATTCTCTTGTCTTTCAAATCTAACAAAAGAAAAAAATATAAAAACCTAAAAAGAAAAGTCTATACTATATGGTATTCTTTATCAACATTTGTACCACAATTTATCAATTTACCATATCTGAGGATTCCTCATCCTCGATATCCAGGGGTTGTGTTCACTTTCTCTCTCTACACCCCTGGAATATGTCATAGCAAAATTGAAGTCATAAGTGCGCCTTGTTGATGAGACAAGGAGACTAGATCGAGGGGGGCAACGACATTGATTAACAAGAGGCCCATGGGCCTTAACGGTCACCTGATTCCTAACCCCACCTTATTCAATATCTAGCATACAGATTTAAGACTAAAAGTATTTGAAACTAGCACCTCTGATTCTAAACAAGGAAAAAGAAGAAATTTTAGCACACTGACTCCTTTGGGCCCCACCCTACAGCCCTTGGGGGTAGGGCTAGCTCAAAATTTTCAAAGTATCAAACTGTCAACTCAGGGTTATAATTCCAATCAAGTTATATATAATTATTAACATGTAATATTCAAAGTATCATTTGCCATTATAAACCATAATAAATTTTGCCCCCCCCCCTCCTTCCCCAGGGGGTAAACGTGAGACCCTAGGGTCATAAACCTTAAGACCCTTCCATCTATGAAGAGTGTTTGATTCTACCATATCTGTGTCTTTGAGAAGATTTTGTTTTGAAATTTCAGTCAATTTGACCCTTTTCTGCCCCTCCCATCAGCCCCGGGGGGTCAGTCAGGGCTGATATGTGCATACCATCAAACTGCTACCGAATACTGATAATGATAACCCAAATTGAATTATTTCCAATGGAAATTAAACAAATGTTAGTCCAAAATGTGATTTCCCTATATAAACTATAGTAAAGTTTACCCCTCCCCAGGGGTAAACGCGAGACCCCAGGATCATGAAATTCACAATTTTGGTAAAGCACCTTAAGACCCTTCCATCTATGAAGAGTATTTGATTCTACCATATCTGGGTCTTGAGAAGAAGATTTTTGAAATTCCAGTCAATTTGACCCTTTTTGGCCCCTCCCATCAGCCCCGGGGGTCAGTCAGGGCTCATATGTGCATACCATCAAACTGCTACCTGATAATGCTTACCTTAATTGAATTACCTTCAATGGCAATTAAACAAATGTTGGTCCAAAATGTGATTTCTCCATATAAACTATAGTAAAGTTTACCCCCTCCCCAGGGGAAAACGTGAGACCCCAGGGTCAAGAAATTCACAATTTTGGTAAAGCACCTTAAGACCCTTCCATCTATGAAGAGTATTTGATTCTACCATATCTGGGTCTTGAGAAGAAGATTTTTGAAATTTTAGTCAATTTGACCCTTTTTGGCCCCGCCCCTCAGGCCCCTGGGTGCCAGGGACCAAACCGGCAACTGTTTCTGTTGACCTTTGGCCATGGAAGCTTTCTGCAAAATTTCATTGAAATTGGTTCAGGGGTTTTGGAGAAGAAGTCGAAAATGTAAATTGTTTACGGATGCACGACGGACGACGACGGACAAAAGGCGATCGCAATAGGTCACTCGAGACTTTGTCTCAGGTGACCTAAAAACATGGAGGTTGAGGTGGGCTTAAAATTATAAGCCAATGAAGTAGCATTTGCTGACGTTTTTACTGAACTGTAATAAATATGTATGGGCTTATTACAGTATATAATTGACTGTGTTCAGATTCAAAGGAATGGCCAGTCCATAATGTTGAAAGGAACTTACTTGATGGCACGTCCTGATCAGGATAGAGATTTTTGTGGACATCCATTGCAAAATCTACCATGTTGGTGTTACTGAGTAAATCCAACTTTCCTTTAAGCATTTCTTTTTCATCGTACAGCTGCAATACAATAAAGAAAACAATGGTGATGTAAGCGTTTATTATCTACATACATGTACACACACAAACTTACTATCTTATTTATTGCTCGTCAATTATTTATGTACCTCTTTAACAAGGGTAGACTAGTACAAATTTATATTAGAAGTAGTCTTGCATATTTTGAGAAATTCTACTAACCTAGACCATTTTTAAATCCAATAATTTTTCATTGTAAATATACAGTTATAGAGCTAGCTCTGTTTTGCATTCAAGCGATCGATAATTTTATAACTGATTTCATTTCTCTCTTCCCAAGCACCATTTGTTGTGAGTATTTGTAGTTGGATCACTATCGACAATACTAAAACTGTATTGTAATAATATATTTAATGAGAAATATCTGGCTAGTTCCCCAAGTGCCATTTCCTCCTGGCTTTCATTTATCAGCGCCATCTGTTAGTTTTACAGTGACATCGAAGTTTGGACAGGCTGTAAAAAGTGGTTTGCTATATATATCATTTATCGATATATGAAAGGTATACTGGGTTATTACTAGAAATCTACCTGTCAAAATGTCTGATCTGGTGTCAAGGCCAGAGGAACTCGGGCTAAATGTTTAAAAGGACTTCATGTGTTTCTCTTTATTCCCCATTTCAGTAATAATATTGTTACTCTTATTTGTTTCATCAGGTAACAACACACTGTCAATCGGGTAAATGTTGGTATCCCCTCAAGCACTAGCAATCTGTTAACATTATAATGATCCCAAGCACGGGTAGGTCGTGATACAGGTCATAGAATAAATTTTATGAAACGACTAATATTCAAATGCAGGATTATTACGTATACCCACATATGCGCCCAACCTGTTGGGGGGGGGGGGGGGGGGGGGGGGGGCAATGAAAATGTGCAATAATGTGGTTTTTTTTTATGGAAATTGGCAGTAATTGACTATATCCTTTTAAATTCTATTGACATTGCGCATCGGATTGATGCGAACTTTAGTTAGTGTCGCGACACTGCAATTAAAAAATAAACAAACAAAATCATAGGGGAAAGTCATGCAGTTATTTCGGACTAGGGGCCCTGACGCCCCTCCGATGCCCCATAGATCGGCCCCGATGCCCCTCTGATGCCCTATAGATCGGCCCTGAAGCCCCTCTGATGCCCCATAGATCGGCCCTAAAGCCCCTCGGATGCCCCATAGATCGGCCCTGAAGCCCCTCCGATGCCCCATAGATCGGCCCTGGTGCCCCTCTGATGCCCCATAGATCGGCCTTGAAGCCCCTCTGATGCCCCCTAGATCGGCCCTAAAGCCCCTCTGATGCCCCCTAGATCGGCCTTGAAGCCCCTCTGATGCCCCATAGATAGGCCCTAAAGCCCCTCTGATGCCCCATAGATCGGCCTTGAAGCCCCTCTGATGCCCCATAGATAGGCCCTAAAGCCCCTCTGATGCCCCATAGCTCGGCCCTGAAGCCCCTCCGATGCCCCATAGATCGGCCCTAAAGCCCCTCGGATGCCCCATAGATCGGCCCTGAAGCCCCTCCGATGCCCCATAGATCGGCCCTGGTGCCCCTCTGATGCCCCATAGATCGGCCCTTAAGCCCCTCTGATGCCCCATAGATCGGCCTTGAAGCCCCTCTGATGCCCCCTAGATCGGCCTTGAAGCCCCTCTGATGCCCCCTAGATCGGCCCTAAAGCCCCTCTGATGCCCCATAGAGCGGCCCTGAAGCCCCTCCGATGCCCCATAGATCGGCCCCGATGCCCCTCTGATGCCCCATAGATCGGCCTTGAAGCCCCTCTGATGCCCCCTAGATCGGCCTTGAAGCCCCTCTGATGCCCCATAGATCGGCCTTGAAGCCCCACTGATGCCCCATAGATAGGCCCTAAAGCCCCTCTGATGCCCCATAGCTCGGCCCTGAAGCCCCTCCGATGCCCCATAGATCGGCCCTGGTGCCCCTCTGATGCCCCATAGATCGGCCTTGAAGCCCCACTGATGCCCCATAGATAGGCCCTAAAGCCCCTCTGATGCCCCATAGCTCGGCCTTGAAGCCCCTCTGATGCCCCCTAGATCGGCCTTGAAGCCCCTCTGATGCCCCATAGATAGGCCCTAAAGCCCCTCTGATGCCCCATAGATCGGCCTTGAAGCCCCTCTGATGCCCCCTAGATCGGCCTTGAAGCCCCTCTGATGCCCCCTAGATCGGCCCTGAAGCCCCTCCGATGCCCCATAGATCGGCCCTGATGCCCCTCTGATGCCCCATAGATCGGCCCTAAAGCCCCTCTGATGCCCCATAGATCGGCCCTGAAGCCCCTCCGATGCCCCATAGATCGGCCCTGATGCCCCTCTGATGCCCTATAGATCGGCCCTGATGCCCCTCTGATGCCCCATAGATCGGCCCTGATGCCCCTCTGATGCCCCATAGATCGGCCCTNGGGGGGGGGGGGGGGGCGTTTTTTAACGCTCCTTTTATACCGCCTGTCTATCTCGAGAATACGTTCAACCAGTAAAATATGTACGTTCTTACAGATACAGTCTTGTATAATTAATGTGTAATAAGTAATATGTTTAAATAGTGCCAGCCTCGTAAATTTAATGTTATTTTATGTCACCTAAGAAATGGGGTAAGTATTGTGATCACCTTATGGATAACTCACGATTTACTTGTTGAAATCAACCTAAGGATATATTTTATTACTTGTTTTCTTTTCCTCTCTATAATCATCTGCAGATGTACGTCACTATCTATTTTTATTTGGCTACATTTCAGGTAATATGTTGACTAAAGGTAGTCATTTACTCTCCATTGATGATAATCAATTCATAATAGATAATGTATCTACGTACATCCTTAAAAGTCTGATGTAGTTATTACTGTTAGCAAGTTACATTATGTCTGTATTAATGTTATCAAGTTACATTATGTCTGTATTACTGTTAGCAAGTTATATTATGTCTGTATTACTGTTAGCAAGTTACATTACGTCTGTATAACTGTTAGCAAGTTACATTATGTCTTTATTACTCTTAGCAAGTTACATTATGTCTGTATTACTGTTAGCAAGTTATATTATGTCTGTATTACTGTTAGCAAGTTACATTACGTCTGTATAACTGTTAGCAAGTTACATTATGTCTGTATTACTCTTAGCTAGCTACATTATGTCTGTATTACTGTTAGCAAGTTACAATATGTCTGTATTACTGTTAGCAAGTTACATTATTTCTGTATTACTGTTAGCAAGTTACATAATGTCTGTATTACTGTTAGCAAGTTACATTATGTTTGTATAACTGTTAGCAAGTTACATTATGTCTGTATAACTGTTAGCTAGTTACATTACGTCTGTATTACTGTTAGCAAGTTACATTATGTCTGTACTACTGTTAGCAAGTTACATTATGTCTGTATAACTGTAGCTAGTTACATTATGTCTGTATTACTGTTAGCTAGTTACATTATGTCTATATTACTCTTAGCAAGTTACATTATGTCTGTATTACTGTTAACAAGTTACATTATGTCTGTATTACTGTTAGCAAGTTATATTATGTCTGTATTACTGTTAGCTAGCTACATTATGTCTGTATTACCGTTAGCAAGTTACATTATGTCTGTATTACTGTTAGCTAGTTACATTATGTCTGTATTACTGTTAGCAAGTTACATTATGTCTGTATAACTGTTAGCAAGTTACATTATGTCTGTATAACTGTTAGCTAGTTACATTATGTCTGTATTACTGTTAGCAAGTTACATTATGTCTGTATTACTGTTAGCTAGCTACATTATGTCTGTATTACTGTTAGCAAGTTACATTATGTCTGTATTACTCTTAGCTAGCTACACATGATATCTTAATACCAATGTTGACCTACGCAGACTCTTTGTACATCTTACAGCCTTGTTTAATTACACCCACGTAACATCCTATTGTATATCCAGTTCTACCTATCAATGTACTATAGTTAGATTGATAATACATACGGTCTATAAAGGTTTATATCAATATAGGTATATATAATGCTTACATTATGAGTACCTATAGGGTGTGAGTGGAGTATCGTGTGTAACTAGGGTTTGTATTTATGTTAAGAATGTATTGTGTGTATTTAGAAAAGTGAATTTATGTGTAATTGATACTGAACAGTTGTGTCACGGGAAGTATTATTGTGTATGTTTGTTGTTGTTATACATTTTCATATGTTAACTTTCTATCGATCCGGTTACAGTTTTTCAAATCTCAATCAATTTAACAATTCTAAAAAAATATACAGTTAAATTCTTTATGTTTGTTACAAATTCATGTACATTCTTTACAGTTAAATGGCGGTGCAAATTGTAAATTTTGCTTTCCGAAAATGAAGTTCACAATCCAGATGTGAAAATAATTGAAAAATCCAATTCTACGTGTTTCTTCCTGACAAAAAAATAAACAACCGATAAGTAGATCATTGGTGGATATAGCGTTCATTCTCACTTATCATGCGCCATTACATGTACAGTATAAGTGGGAAATGAACTTTGTATTGCGAACATTTTGATATCTTTTCTCAAAAGAGTAACATGTGTAGGATAATAAACCGAATGGGTTCTGTTCACTATTCACCAGTTTTGAAAACAGAAGTTTCCATTCCCAAAAGTCATTGTCAGTAAAACTTATACGTGATCCAGTACTTATTTAAAACAAAATGTTTTTCTTCTTCAAATTTACCATATTTGCGAATTCAAGATATACTGTGTCATAAAAACAGATATTTTTGCAACAAATGCTAACACGTTTTCTGATCGTATATGGAAATAGGCATTTGCATGGTCTAAAACGGAAATCATTCAAAACCAATGTATTCAAAACAAGATTTATTTCATTCTTTGAACTTCTTCAAGCTTTTGAACACTTTTTATGGGTTTAGTTTTAGAAAAGTATTTTTTTCATCGACTAATGCATTCTACAGTACAAAACATTCGTTCTTCAACAACACAACACATATACTACCTCGCCCGTAGTAACGTATATGTTACCTTGCCAGTCGGAGATACAAATTAAATTCTACATTATCTTCAATCGAAATGGTATGTTAGTTGTACTTATTTTGATTAACTACTATTTGTTTGATCTATATTTGAGAAGAAGAAAAATGATTATGGCAGGTTGCATTAAAACAATAATATGATTTGTTCATGTAACGTATCTGTTCACACAATTTGAACAAGTAACGTTATAACAAACTTTTATATTGAAAACAACTTCACAAAAAATCCAGAGGTAATTGAACATCAAGGCGGCTTTTAACTTATACTGCAAAAAAAGTTTGTACGCTAGCGTTTTCACTTTTTTCTATCGTTACTCCCGTTCAAAACTTTAACAGATACGTTTTCATTCCAACAGATACGTTACACATTATATTGGGCAAGTGTTACACTCATGCTACTTAGCATTATCACTAAAACAAACTTTAAATCGATGTAATGATCACGTGTGATCAACTACGTGCACCTATCTCAAATGTTCACATAACCAAGTCGATTAATTTCTTCTGGGAAAATAATGCACCAAAACAGAAATGTCACCAAAGTGACCATAATTATATACGTTACATATTGTCCAAGTGATGTGATCCCTTATCCTCACATATCCCACCCTTTTCTTTCATATCTTTTCACTTATTAATCCTTTAAAATCCATTTATGGTAGTTACATTTATTTGAACATCTAACGGTTACAATAACGTACACAAATTAACCATAATAATATGCATGCATGCCTTTGGATTCCCTAAGATTTGAAGATATTCCCCTTGAGAATTAGCCAGCTCATCGATGCAAGTACAGTTTGTAAAAGGTCTTATGGCATTATTCCCATCAAAATCCCACAAAACAAACCTAGAATCTAGAGTATCATTGTTAGAAGCTACGGCTATAGAACCATTAACAACGTATCTGGTCGACAAAAATGTTAACGTCAGCAAAATTAAATTCATTCGGTATTCGCTTTAAATTTACACATCTAGTTGTACAACAATGTTACACTTCAGTTTTATCAATGACAATGACAATTGTTTTATTCTCATAAACAATACAGGGTAGAGAATACATATATATACAAATGGGTGACACTAAGACATGGTGGAACAGGATGGACATTAGTATTGTAAATTAATTATGTCATTAATATCGATAATAAATTTAGCCAATGATGTCAATTCATGTTATGTTTTTCGCCTACTATTGAGAATTGGTTGATGTGTACATGTAAACAGGTAATGAAATTCGTTGCCAATTTCTCTTAAATAACACAAATTACATAATCTATTTTCACGTGGTATATTGAACCACCTATCACTTTCAATTGGTAACTTAGTATTACATGTTCTAAACTTACAATACGCTTTGGCTAGTATCGTGTAAGCTACAAAAAAGTTCCCACGACAATGAGTACAGTTTCATTAGATAAATACAGGTCACGTATTTGTTGAAATTTTAACGGACAAACCACGAATATCAAGTTTCATGCAGGATACTTGATATACGCTAACGGAATTAATGTCAATTAGTTTTTTATGCGATGTAAGATACCTTTAGTCAATATACCAAGATATTTAAGACTTTTGTTCGCCGATAATAAATGCTTGTATTATGGGTATTTTGTTTAGTAACGTATCTGGCGAGACATTTTGCGACAGTATAGGTAATCGCCAACAAATCATATTTTAGCTTAAATTATTGATATTGAATTAATTAAGTTTTGTTTAGACATAAGTAAACTTAAAGTATGAAGAAAAACATGAATTTAAAATTAACTGAAAAAAATGCAAAGCCTTTTTGTATCAGAAAAGGTGACGCGACAACGATTATTTGAGTATATTGACATGTTCATGAACGTTTTTCATTATTTTGTTTGTTTGTTTCAAATGTTGAAACAGTGAACGATAGTTTTGACGTTTAGGGTATATATTTTGGAATGGAAGGATCATGCGACATGATTTTTGTTAATGGCGCATGATAAGTGAGAATGGGCGATATACAACAAACGCAACTTTTAATAAGTGTTTTGTGTTGCAGGTCGAACCTCGATTTTATGACAATCCGGAACATCAATACCAGTTACAGGATCAGTAATTACAATTTTTAGTTTAGTTTCGGATCTATTCTCAATTTTCATGGTTAGTTTGATAAAATACCTTCACTTTTTCAAGACAAATCATCATTTTAATTCCATTTCATGACATGACTTGCATCATAAAAGATATATTCCATCATTGACATCACTTGATGCGAAACTAATTGCCTCACAGTCGAAGGTGAAGGTCGGGGCTGCCACGAACTTCTTTCAGAAGTGACGGAAGAAGCGAACTGAAAAATATCTTGGAAATGGCATAATACGACAATTCCATGTTCGTGATGGATAGGAATGAGCCAGTACTTGACATCAGGAATCGGACGAGTAGAAGTTCCACCCCCAATGGCGATCAAGAGGGACAACAGACTGCTACGAAAATGTCGAATGAGAAAGACACTGTCGAAAAACAAGCTGTCCACTCGAAATTACTTGACAAAGACCAAAAAGAAAATGGACATGGTAGGCCTATAACGTAGAACATTTTATATAAAATTTGGAGATTTCTTATTATTGTTGGTATATCGTAATGGCATTGCCTCCATAGTCTATCGATATTGTACAGATTTGTTTAGAAAGCGAACACGATGCATGGCCTGTACAAGACATTTTCAATTACACAGGGAAATAATCTTGCATTCGGGTAACAGTTACACATTTCAGTAATAATTTTATTACTGAAATGGGTAATAAAGTGAAATAAAACACACAAAAATTGAGACAACTGAATTTTTGTAAAATGACAAATTTTATCACCTCCATTTATAGTGTGTTGTAGAGTAGCTACAAATAGCAAACATAAAAAAAAATCAAGCTCACCTGTCACATTTGCACTGGATAGTCCCATTGACACTGAAGTCAATGTAAAATGTAACATACTTAACATTACACCGAAACGCAACAAAATACACCATGATTACAAACTCCACAACCACACATTACACAAAGTAGAAACAAGCAAATACTTAGGACTAACACTACAAAACAACCTACGATGGGACAAACACATAAACAATATCACAGCCAATGCCAATAGGTCCCTAGGTTTTCTCAAACGCAACCTGAAAATAAACTCACCACATATAAAAGAACATGCATACAAAGCACTAGTTAGGCCTAAACTTGAATACTGCTCTTCCATTTGGGATCCACACAACACAAACCAAATTAAACAAATAGAAAAAACACAACGAAGAGCAGCACGCTACGTACAAAACAGATACCACAACACTAGTTCCGTAACAGACATGATCCACACACTTCAATGGCCAACACTACAAACACGACGCTTATACACTAGAATTATCCTTTTTTACAAAATTATACACAGAATCGTAGCTTTAAACCCAACACATATACTCACACCTGTAGACCCCCGCACCAGACAGGTACACCCGTACGCATACAAACACATATCTGCTACAAAGGACACCTACAAATACTCATTCTTCCCACACACAGTAACACAATGGAATCTCCTCCCCTTAGCAGCAGTCCAATGCACAACACTAGAGGACTTCAAGGCACACTTACCCTACACAGCCCTTGAAGCCCTCATCACACACTAGTACATACAACAGATTTTAACTTTTTATCTATACCTTGCACAAAAAAAAAATCACAAAAAAACCAACCCCACCCCTAATCACTATAAATAACCCCTTCACGCCTCTACAATAGGACCCCCGATGCCATAATCATCAAACTGATGGAGCCCTCGTATAAAGAAGAAAGAAGAATGGAGACCATTGCAAAGTCAGTGATATGGTTTGTCCTTTTCACAAAAAGTTAGACATCAGAATTGATAATTTTTGTGCACAAATGTACTTCATTGTGTTATTTATTGGATTTAGTTGACAGAATGACGCCCTTTTTTGCTCCAAGTGTTTAAAAGAACTTTGTGTGTTTTTATTTCACTTTATTCCCCATTTCAGTAATAAAATTGTTTCTCAAATGGGTAACCGTTACCCAAATGCAGGATTATTACCCATATGCGCTGTTGTGCCCAACCTGTTACAGATCAGCAACAGGCCTATACCTATTGATATGCTTACAAAAAGTTATGTCGTTGAACATGTAGTACAGTTGGCAATGTACTCCCTTTACTTTCCATCTATAATTCGGATGTGTCTTGTCTGAATCCAGGTCTAGCTCATGCGTCAGCTTATGTAACAGGAAGAAGAGAATGCAACAGGTTACAGCCAGATCGGGATTAGAACCTAGGACCCAGTTGACAACTTGACCCAGTCTAGTTCTGCTGCATGTACCTTCCTCATTCCTATTTTTCTAAGACTATGCCCCCCAATACACCACAACTATTTACAACCCAGATATCTGGGTGCCCCGGCCCATTACCAAGCATTCACCCAGTGCTTGAAACAAGGTCTGGCAAGCTCACCAATTCTGTAGCAGGAAAAAGACCAAAGCAACGAACAGACCAGGATTTGAACCCAGGACCCTCTAAACTCGAGACCAACGCCCTACCAATTCAGCAACCTGGTCATGAAAAATTGACCCAGTCATGCAGATTGGCTACATTTATATATGTTATATTGGAACCAATGACCAAAGAAATACAAATGTTTCGGTACATAATAGATTTTAAGTACTTAGGCAGTTGCTACTAATGTTTCAACCAAGCCCTTTGTTTGCATTTTGTGTTCTAGGTGGTGCTAGTTTAATAAAAAAAATATATGATTCTTCAGTGTTTTTAATCTTTTTCAAAAAAGTATTCAATCATCCTATTTTTAGAGACCAAAACTTTCCGATACAGAAATGTCTAGAATTCACAGTAAGGTGGTTGCAGGAAAGAAAATTAAATAGTTTACTTATGATATGACAGGTGTCATGTTTACAAAAGTGCTTTTTGTATACATATATATATATATAAATGGAAACTCTGATAGTCCAGCTGCAGTATCTTTTTTCAGCCATCTGATATACTTCCTTATTGCAACTGATGGGGTTAGTGGCAAGTAAAAACTCCAGCTGTGAAATTGAAATATTCATATTTCACCTATACCAATGTCCATTCCGACTTTCCATGGCTATCAACCAAACATGCTAGTTTCATTCAATGTGTTTTTTAGACTGTTGAAGTAAGGTGGAGGTGGGGTATGATCTGCTACAAGGTAAACTTTCAAGCCTTTTCAGGAGTGTGTACTTTCATATTTCCAATATCTACAAATATGCTGCCAGATTTTGTGAAATTCTGCTTAAGCTTTACTTTTAATACATTTGCATGTAGATAATAAGGGAAGTGGGAGATCTCTACAAAGAGTGAAGCTCTGGGTTGCCAAGCAGATAGATTCATCATTTAACAAGGAATATTTATACAAGTTTGGCTGTAAAAAGAAGAATAAATACAGGAGTCCGTCAGTAAAAAGTATAGTACTGGTCAATCAAAACAGATGCTGATACATCAGTTACTGTACTTGTAGTAAATACTGAAAATTTCCAATAGCAATGACATAATAGCTACTTGTAGGGGGAGCTGCTGCAGGAGTTGTGCCGTTGCTTTTAATTGGCTGCAGTGCAATTTCTACCTCCTTTTTTGTAGGGGCCTGTGGGAAAAACCACAAACAAAATGCATGATTTTGGAAAATTACAACAGAAATTATCCTGGGGAAGGGGCCTTTTATTGGGGCCGTATAATTGATTGATAGGTTCTAAGTCCGCTTCATTACCGAGTAGTTTGGTTATCCAGCAGACGGATATAAGGCCCTATTTATAAGAGCCCAAATCCATGCTAAAAAGTCAATGCATGGACTGTATAATATTGTTTCCACATGTATAAATAAAAAGTAAAACCACCTTCATCTAAATGGCAAGAAACTGTGATTATACTATAAGTGTGCTTAGAAGATATATATACTGAAATTTAGACTCTGGTGTAAACAATGTGTTCCAAGTACTTGCTGGGCAACTAGGCTTCAGAAATCGACTTGCCCTGGATGAGTATATATCCAAATTTTGTATTGATCAAAGAAATTGCACGGGACACCACCACTTTTTAAGAAAAACATTTTATCACATACATTTTATTTTTAACTGTAGCCAAGAAAATCACTTGTTTGGGATCGCAATTTGAAAAGACCAACATTATCATAATCATATATAATTTCTAATATTTGCTAAATGTTTTTCCTTGAGGAAGTGGGATGTTATCATTTTCTCACTTGCCTGGGCCTGGAAACTGGTTGTTTATGCAGATCTAGACATTTACAAGAGAGGATTTTTACACCCCTACATTGGTTGTAAATAGTGCTGTCTTTGAGATGACAACTAATTAAACACCTACAGCCTGGTGTATAACAGCCAATATTCCCCACCCTTTCCACCTTGTCCCATAAATAATTTCTTTATCAAGCCAGGTTGACAAAGGGACCAGTTGATCTTAAAATAATTGTGACACATTTGATGTGTACATGATATTGTTTGTGTATGAACGAAAGCTTTCATACACAGTGATTTCCAATCTGAATATTGAATGTTAGTGCAGAGGGTTAAATACTGAAAAAGAAAGTGGCTAGCCTGACTAAGATTAGAGAAAACATCAGTTCTTGATTGTGAACTGACTTGTAGGGCTGCTATTGCAATATGTTACCTGCCTAATGTTTAATTTGGTTTTTTTGTTACAGATATCATCATTGAGTGTTCTGTGTGTCTCCAGCCCTGTATCCACCCAGTCCAGCTTCCTTGTCAACACATATTCTGTTTTCTGTGTGTGAAAGGAGCAGCCCATCGAAGCAAGCGGTGTGCCTTGTGCAGACAGGAAATTATACCTGAGTTCTTTCAGAAACCTAAGCTGATAAGACAACAAGACTTAGAAAAGACTATAGCATTTGACGACAAATATCAGTGGTTTTATGAGGGAAGGAACGGTTGGTGGCAATATGATGACCGAACTAGTCAGGAATTGGAAATTAAACACAAGAATGGTGATAAACTCTTTGAGTTGTTGATTGCAGGATTTTTATATGTAATTGACCTTGAAAATATGGTTCAATTCCGTCGAAATGATCGCACAAGAAAAAGAAACATAAAACGTGATGAGACTACCATGGAGGGTGTCAAGGGTGTCGCGGGACTTAAATATTCTAACCAGAGTTCGACAGAAAGACCTGGAGCTGAGGGTGTAGAGCAGCCAAGGGCCAGCTCAGGCATCCTAAATGTTGGCACTCCAACTGATATTGGGCAAGATGATGCAATATTGTCTCCTCCAGCACCCAACAATACCCCCCAGACACCACAAACCCCGGCTGACAGTCCTCCTGATAGCACATCAGGCTCACAGCAAGACCTATCTCGACACTTTGAACATCTCTCATTGGACGAACTGGATCAGCCACAGACTTTCGTACAGCAGACAGATACTGGCCCTGACCAGTCACATCAGAGATCACAGATGATGTCATCTAGTGGTCAGTCGGTGAGCATGATACATTTAGGTCAGCACCCAGTGAGTGGACAAAGGTTTCCATCCATATCTGGTCCAATAGAGTATGAACTTGGAGAAAGCTTGTATTCATCATCAGATTCTAGTGATAATGACTAAAGGGTTTATTGTTCAATATACGAAATCATGATCAGTCACCACAAGACATAGGTTTAGTTTTGACACAAACTATGCTTCGGGTTGGAAGTAAGAACTACGCATAGCAAAAGCATTACTGATTGACAGCACTTTTATCCTTGGGCTAAAGTTAATCTCATTCAAGTAACTGGAAAATTTATTAAAATAATAAATCAAACATTCAAAAAACTTCTAAAATAAGTGCTCTCTTATCAAGAAAAATAGAAGAAAGTTTTAAGCTTTTGGCTCTGGACTACCACTGCATCAGAGAAAAGCTAGTCCAGTCATCCATTTTGGTACTAATTCTGATGTTTACTTCCATTAATGATGGTTAATTTTCACCAATATAGGATATTGTTTTTGTATTTAGAATACTCTGTTCATCCCGATGATTTTTGCATTGGTCTAACAACTTGAATGAATGGTCCTTAACAGTAATGATATCCAGTGTGTAATAACATGGAATGTTCCAGTGTGTTGGGTTTCGTGAGGAGAAATGTCATTTGCTACCAAGTTCTGTGCTATGTTGAACCATCATTGTAATAGAAATATGTACAACAGTGCTTTTACAAAATGTAGCTTTGAGATACCTACATTAGAAATCATTGCTGCTGGATTGTAAGTCAATACATGCTCCCTTTCAGTAATTGTGCTATATAGTACATTTGAAAATTTGAGCCCCCTCATATTTTTCACCATGACAAAATTTACATATATATATATGGTTAATTACTAGTACCGTACTTTGTATTGGCAGAAGGATTGAAAATATGTCTGTGATTTACGTTTATACCGGCTGATCATTCTACCCCAGGACATTTTGCACATGTACCAGCAGGCTGTTGGGAAATATATACCTATATAGTGCTCCTGCAAACTGTCATGATAAAAGATCTCATTTTTGTTATATTATGTATATAAAAATCTGTTGCTGTACATATCTCACTGTTAATATAAACTTATTAAAACATATTGTATTTTTATAACTCAACACATGTTGCATTACTTAAGGATGTATGCTATAAATTATTCCTGTGATTTCAATATTTGAGACTAGGTTATCTCCCTTAAATTTAAATTCAGCATTGGCTCCGATCCATAGTCACTCATATTCATATGACCCTGGCTTGTGAGAGGGCTCTAAACCCTAAATTTAAAAGAAAAAAGGTATAATGATAACATTTTACGGTTTCAATATTTTTGTGTGTAATTTTTTAGGATAGGCAATGCATACACAAAATGTCATTATAAAATAGCATATTTCCTTAAGTTTGACTTGTGGTATATGTTGTACTAGTCTGTACCACCTCTCTGTCAAGAAGCTAAGTCGGTCATCCTCCAATGATGAGATTTTTTAAAGCACCGAAATTACAATTATGTTTTTTTGAGTATAAAACAATTATTTCTGCAACATTGATAGTAAGAATCTTGATACACTGTACCAGAAATGGAGGAAGTACTGTAAATGGAAAACAGAAAAAAGTGAACAACTGGTTCAAGTAAAAAAAATGGATATTATTTGATGCAGTACTGAGTATAACAGTGTTGAATATACAAGATTTTGTTTGATTTTTATGCATTTATTCATCCTATTTAAAAGAATCTTCTTTTCTGAAATTGCTGGATTTGAAACAGTGCATGTTCTATTTGCCTTATTTGTTCAGGTAACTTTGCTTAAAGAACCTTGTACCAGAAATGCATTTGTTTGTAGGGCTGTCATTTTTAATGGATCAATGTACATGTATCATCAATTTGAGTAATATGCTTCATTAGATGAAATTTATCGATAGATATTTTCAAATCTTGATACAATAGTGAATACATTCAGAAATAATATAACCTTGCATCACAACTGCAAAATCTTTATTCACCACAAAAGCAATATTCATGATCACTGATAAGTGAAACTTGAGAAAATCTTCTTGTATAAAAGACAGAATAATAATCAAATCAATCAGATTAAAAATTATCACAAAAAATTGTTCAAGCTTTTATCAGGTGCTAGATATGTTACAATGTATTGCAAGTTTAGGTTAAACTTGGTAATTCACTTCATGAAATTATTTATTGCCATTCATGCATAATCTGTTAGTGAAGATCAGGGCTGGGAACAGAGGTGGAGACAGAGTGCAGGAAGCTACTGTAGCAGCCAAGGAATAGGAGGGAAAATCACTGACATACTGCAGTATAATATCCTGTATTAATTAGAATGGCTTACCTTGTAAATACATGAAAGAACTGCTGGTTTTATTTAAGATGATAACTTTGAACATGGTATTTTTTATGGACAAATGTAAAATACAGCATCAAAGGCAAAGATAAAGACATATTTATCTGACTTAGTGGTTTAAAATTGTAAGTTAAATTCAAGAATTTCATATTTTATAGCCATAAATCCATGGATTGTAGAACAAAAGTGGAACTATCTCATTTGTGTGTATATGTGGCTTTCATTCCCAGTCACTGAATTGTAAAAAAATGTAAGCTACAGATTATTTTTACTTCAGGTATCCGCCTGTGAACAAAACTGAACACTAGGACTAATTGTACAGGTGTTAATATACCTTTAAGTGTGATGGTTGAAGAAAAATACAATATTGTTTGTCATTGCTTCAGGTTTATAAACATGTAATTAAATAATTTCAGCATTTTCGTAGAATGCCATGGCAATAAACTGATATAAAGGAAACTGTACCAGGTAATCTTAACATGAAATGGTTAGACTGATTCTGATCAATTCATATGCATTGCTTGATTTAGTCTGAAATAATTGTCTATTTCCTCTTTAAAATTCTAATTGAAAAAATTAAAGAGGAGTTAGTCAGTTATTTCCTTCTTACTGAACCAGGCTGTTCATACGAGTAATAACCTTGCGGTATGGTCATGATCATATATCTTATGGCTTTGTCAAGTGGAACAATAGAGAAGTAATGTATCATTGTTTTCCTTTTTACATATCTTGATACTTTCTTACAAACTCGCTTAAATCAACCTTGAATAGTACTCAATACATTTGCATAATCTGAAGTTGAACCATACAGTATTTGAAATGTAAACTAAAATGTCAATAGAACGCTAATTCCTATAAAATCAAACGGAATATTCTACCGTCAACACTGCAAGTAATGACCAGTGTGTGAACTACCTTTACAATAACTATGGAACAGTAACAGAGTATTCTAAATGTACACTTTATTCTGTTTAACCTTAAATGATGCTTTTTCTTCCCAAACGGAATTATTGATTTTTAAAGACAGTTCAATGCTATGAGACATTTTCTATTTCATTTTAGATAGTGTAAATAAATTTGTTTTGTATGGTTCTGAATTACAGTCAACAGTGTATGGTCCAGAGGACACTTGGGCTTGTATTGTGGAATTTAGTGCTTAATTGTGGTAGAACATGAGGTGACAGATATATGCTGTAGTCTAGGTACATGAAATGTACCCAATAGTATAAATAGTTGAATTTTTAACTTGATGGACATGGTCCTGGTTTGTTGTAATTTTAATCTACATTTATTTATCATGTGTTACTATATGAGAACAAAATTAAGTAAAAAAAATGACATTCTCACATTTTGTTACTTCTTCCTTTTTTGTCCTATTCCTAGGTGTTACTAAAACAAAACCTGTATTTGTATCTGTTATGCAAATTTTAAGATTTTTTTCTGTTTGAAAATGTTCAGGTTGTGAATCTTTGAATTGATCGTGGTGTGAAAATATTTCGCATTGGCGGTGTTTTCGATATAATAAATATATATTCACATGGTTGTCTTCTAATGCCCTCAGAATTGATTTCTTACTGCCTTCCTTTTCTTATCCAGCTAAAAATGAAATGGACCATAGATATATCGATTAAAAATTCTGATTGTAAAAACCTTTTAAAAATTCAATATGGCTGCCCCACATTAATTTCTCACTTGAGATCAACAGAGGACCAACGGAAACCTATACTGGTGAAAATCCTGCAGTAACTGAGAAATAGTGATCACAATTTGTCAATATGAATGAATGCCATCTTGTTGTGATCAGTACCAACATTGAACATGTAGAACTAAGGAGCAACAGAGACCACCTACTTGTGAAACGAAAAGTCTCTTAATTTCTCTGAGAAATAGCGATAAAGATATGTCAATATCTAAGAGAGCCATCTTGTGTATGCCTTTTGTCCTTAATTTGAACATGCAGAATCAAAAGCCAAGGGAAGCATACATTTGAAGTTTAAGAAAGATTTGTAATAAACAGTGATTACAAGAATTGTTTAAAGATTGGCTACAGGCCATGAAGAAGGCCGGTTTAAACAGCTGATGATAGTTCAAAAGATGGCGGGCCTATAATCGTAATAAAATACGAAAATACCCAAGTGTCAACAAAATACCAATTCACTGTGACATGGTTATTATCGAGAAAGGGCAAGTTCATGATAGCAAAATCACCCCGCTTATCGTACAGCGGAGTAGAAATTAGCCATACTTGTTTGTGATGATGTTGGCAAATATCAAAGGAGACATGTCTGTTGTGTCCTTGATTTCAAGCTAAGGAGAGTGTATACAATCGACATGGTCAAAACATCTATTTTCTCATTATTAAAAGACAGCACATCGTCGATGCATCTAAATGTGAAGGACTTAGCTAGTTTTTTGTTACCTGTCCTGATAAACTCATTAATAAATGCAGTCTCAAATGAAACCAAAAACAAGTTAGCCAGCAGAGGGGCAAACTTTGTTTCCTTTAGAATGCCCACGGTCTGCTGGAAAATCTTGCCACCGATCCAAACTCGACCAGAAACTCGGTCATTCTCACAATTTCATCCTCATTATATTTCAATTTGTGAACAAATTGTGTTCCAATTAACTTACAACCATATATTGATTTCACCTTTCTTGTAATGGAAAAACTCTCCTTAAAAGAGAATGAAGTGTTTTTTTCAGTTTAGAATGAGGAATGGTAATGTTAAGGGTCGAAAAGTGAAAAGTTTTGATGAAAGAAATCTTTCTGAGGAGAGAATATTAAATATTAAAGTTGGATCAAAAGATCTTTTGAATTCTTCCCAACCCACATAAACTGTCACAATACGACTGCAATAGTAATACATTGTAAGAATGTTCTTTAGAAACTTAAACAATAGCTCGAATGAGCCACTAGAAGAGCCAGCGATAAATCATTCTTGTAAAGTTCGGAATCAAATACAAACGAGGGAGGTCCGAATCCAATAAATGGGTATTGGAAAGATCACAATACAGGAGCGTGATGAGCTGATATTTCGCCTTGAGAAAATTGGAAGATGTATAGGTAGTTTTCTTTGTTATCAAGCAAACCTATGTTATTAGATACTGTAGATACAATTTCACTGTACATACATATCATGCAGACCGTTGAGTGTTGTTTAATCAAGGAATAAAGCTATTTCTTGTTTATATTTTGAATGTTCAACTAGCTCATTCTTTTTTCAATGATGGCCCCGATAGATTTGACCTACTCTGAAAGTGAATCCAATTCTGCATGCTCTTGTCTTGTCCATTATCTGGTGTAGGCTCCAATAGAACCCATCAGTAGAAGTCCACATCCCGTTGATAGTAGGCCTAGGAGTCTCAATACTGAGGACCCTTCATAAAAACCTCTCATAGCTTTGCATTATGGACATTTGGATTATTTGAGTTTGCCATATTTATAATACAATGTATATAACTGAGCCATACTTTTGGTGGTGAGAGACAAGTTTTGAATATTGACTGTTACTTTGAATATGGAACGGGAAATACTACACAACACATAAATACATAGATAAGTCAGCTTTTATTTCATATACATATATATTCAAAGCAAACACATTTCCCCAAGTCAGTCTGACTACAATGTAGCACAATACAACACATTCTTGGCAATTTGGCGTAATTTGATCAGATGCAGCACAGTAACGTCGAGTAGAAGTTTACAACAATGAACCGTTTTCTTATTCATTATTCGATTAAACAATTAGGTCCACATACAAAAATGAACGCCATATTCTAAGTCCCGCAAGAAATAAAAGCATCACTTGATCCATTCAATAAAATATTTTGTCTAATTTGACTAAACAAAGAATTAATACTTGCAATGTTGGTATTATTATAAAGATGCATGCAATATGCTGATCTTCAATAATTAAGCCCTATATACAAAATGTATTACATAAAATACAATGTACATAAAAATTCGACCACATTCAATAAAGAGATCAGTACTAAAACGATCAATTACAGCAGTGTATGCTCTTTTTCTTGTCAATCAAATGGAGTCCTAAACAATATTGAAAGTATTTCTGTTAACAATCCATTCAGATTGATATGTCTTTCCTGTGCGCCGCTTTGACCATCAAAGCACATATCAGAGAAACTAACTTACGCAAAAACTTAATATTGATGGAGATGCTGACAAAGTCAATGGACCATGAAAGGAAGGCCGCATCCAGCATTTGATGCATGGGTTGAGATGTACTATCTAAGATGCATGTATGGTCCACGTTTGGTTGGTCTAGCACTTATACTCTCAGTGAAACTAACTTAAACGCAAAACCTTAATGTTGATGTCGTCGCCGGAAAAGCAACACCTTAGTCTCGCTTTCACTACTTCGTGGCGTCGAGACGAAAACTAAACATCTTCAAATCGTTGAATTGACATCTCCTTATGAAAAAATCTCATACAAACAATGAAACAATAAAATATACAAACGTCTATTTTGACTAATATGTCCGAGTATGATCTGTCACTTGAGTAGTCCACCAAACGTTTGACAAGACAACATAAAGACTAGAGAATCTGGGTAGGAAAGAATAAATACACAGGGGACGGTAGAAAGATACTTATCTTTATCATAATACAGAGAGATGTATTACAGGGGATTGTGCTTCAGTCCCCTGGGGATATGCATGAATCATTATCATTCATATGCTGTATATAATGCTATCTGTATTATTATATCATATATTGACCACTATGCGGTAGGAGAATGTTATCTTCCATCCAAGCAACATCAGCCGAAAGCAACATCAGCTGAATGTTTACCGTACATTCAGACAACAAATGACCACTATAATGTCATATAGCAGCCCTTCCATATATATCATGAACTTGAGATAGTATAGGATCTTATACTTCTTTTCTTTAAAAGATGAGCAAATCGCTAAAAGAATGTTCATATAATAACATAAAAGTTTGCAAATAGAAAAGAAAACAGAAATTCCATTTTTTTTGTCAAGAAAAATGTCTGATACAGCAATAATTTCTTCAACATATTTTCAATAATGCTATGAAGTCACACTTAAACTTATAAGTAAATACAACCATAATACTACATGTACTTAATGAGCCACTCAGACACTTGGGAACCTTGACATACACTTTCGGCTGAAATATCTCCCAAAGAAACAAACAACCAGTGTTAATTAATGGAATCAAGATGACTGCAGTGGTACACAGACACACTAATAAATTGTTGTCAGTTACTTGAATACACTAACAATGCAAAATGCTGTAGGTTAACGGATAGCACTTCGAATCTCGATAATGTCCTCACAGCCGAGGTTTACATTATAACTCGTAACAAACGGGTCTGATGTCCTGTTTGTATCGTGAAGTAGTCATCTTTGTGGTGAGTAGTGGGAGCAATAATAATATTAGACTGGGGAGAAGGAGTCCTGCAGTACTTATTATATTGATAGAGAGCAATTGTAAGAGCTGGTCAGCTGTGTAAATTAGATATGTGTGGTCCGAGTGTGCGATATTGTTATTTTTTTTAAAATGATCAGAAGGTCAATTTTGTGAGGTACCCCCCCACCATCAAGTTTGAGGAAGGAGAACACTGTGCTGTCATTATGGACACATGAATGGATTATATATCATTAATATATATATACCACCGGTATATTTAGTTCAAATATAAGTAACGAAGTGAATGACGTCATATTTTTGTCATCAACACATGACCAACTAAAAGCTCAGTCACATTTGTTGGCAGCAGCCAGTTTTGAAAAAATGGACCAGGACTAAATGGAAATCTCATACTGCAAAACAACATGTCTTGGAAGAGTTTGTGTCGACAACAGGACCCAATCAAAATGCAACAAACAGTTGACCGCCAGAGAATGCAGACTAAGAGATGAACCGCCCCTAAGGATAATTTTAGGTGACCAAAGCAAGCACTTGGGCTACCCAGTTTGAAAAAATGAGTTATCAATAAGGATTTTGACCACCAAAGATCCACCAGGGTTTACTGTTTACTTTGTTTAACCACCTAAGTTCAATAATTCATCTCAAGCACTGCACCAGACATTAGCAAAAACGAGATATCATGGTGTCCAGATACATATCTACCTGCTGAAGTACTTAGTAAGCTTCCAACAGAAAGACTTAATCCTATCAAACATTTGTAGAGAAAGCTGCAGAATCAACAGAGGTACATATGTAGTACAGGATGAAACTAATGCTATGTACTTGAAGAATGACGTCGTTTTCAGGAATCCATCATAGTTGCATTGCTAACCCCAACAATGGCAAGTAACTAGCAGATCAGTTGAGAGCAGAGTAGTGAAAGGATTAGGTGTTAAAATTGACCCGAGCCTTAAAAATCATAATGGATGTGGTTGGACCATTATCCCGAACAAAAAGTGAGATTAGGTTATTTTATCACAAAAAGGATTGACAATAACAATATCTAGAGGCATTCCTACAGAAGAATATTGACACCTAAATTGTAAGACACGCTGGTGGAACTTTTCGGTAGAGTTGGAGTGTCTCTTGTTATCCTTATGGACCAAGGCACAAATTTCACCTTAAAACAACAAAGGAAATACAACGGGTGATGGGGATTAAAAACATAATAAAATCACCTTCATCCAACAGTTTACGGGGAAGTACAGAGGTTAGATGTATCTGTCAAAGTTGTATTAAACAGTTATACATGTCAAAAGAAAAGGCACGGGATGGACTATTGCTGAATGCGTTGTTCACATAAAGAGATGCCCAATGCAGAGACAGGATTTTCACCATAACTTATGTTCAATGGATGACCAGAAAAGGGACTGTTCACATGGTTCCAATACGTGAAAGCTTTGCAATGGAAAGGGCTATGGTGAATGAAAACCTGACCAGATGAAACCATGTTACCACAGGAGCTTCGACCTGGAGGTGAAGTTTTAAAATTATTGCCTCTGACAGCTCTAAAACAATTGCACAGTTGAAAAGACTGAACCTACTTATTAGGCAAGTAAATGAGACGAATATCGATTGACAACAATGCGATCCATTTCAGGAATGTAACAATCAGTTGATAGCCAAATAATATATTCTACCAAGAGCGGAAGAGGATCTTAGAAATGATGTAAGAGAATTGAGACTCATGTGGAAATTGGAAGACAGCATATGAACAGCATATCTGTAACTTTTACTGAAGAAATGGACACACCGAGATGGAGTACCTCAACAAACAGTCCATCAAGAGTCTGAAGTAACAGATACAGTACCGTGTGGCCAGGCAGGCTGAGGGTCTCCTTGTCACCAGGAATACACTCATACCGGAAAATAAGGCAGTAAAATTGGATAAGGGCTTTTGTTATGCCAGGGAGGCGTTCATGCCCGAATATGCAGGGAAATTGTGGTTCACGCATGTAATTGATGTTGATGAATACAAGACCAAGCATAACAATCATACAAGACATGCAAATTGAAGATGGTGATATTAGAGTAACAGCAACAGGAAATATAGTTAAAACAAAAGGAAACGGAAAAGTGTCCTTAGACATAGATGGTATTAAACTTTGTCTATGTATCACAGACTTTCCATACGACTATATTTTCGGTCTAGATATTGTTCAAGTATGTGATGCCAAAATAGATACAAAGAAGCCCTCATTCTCTTATGACTCAGGTCTCACAGTGAACATTAAATTTAATGTACACAGTATGAGTGAAAATAACGATAATACAAAACCTCTAATCCTATAAAATTGAGAGACAGTATTTATTTTATAGACTTGGATATACAAGTCAGATTTGTGTCACACAAATGAGAATTTAGCTGAATGGGCGTGTGCGCATGCTAAGCACCTGTCATTCCCTGCACAATCGTTCCTCATGCTATTTGAAAACCAGCCTTCTACATTATCAGACCTTCCATACACTATCATCTATCATTGTTCATTCCCTTGTAAGTTAAGGTGAGTTCAAATATACATGTCTTCTTTTATATTAATGTTATATCTAATTCATACTTTCTGTGAAATCATTCATTGCGTGTGAGTTATGTCATGTTCCTAATCAAGTATTCATGTTGTGTATTTGTGAACTTTGAAGATCTTTTCCAATGTAATAAACCTTCGAAAAAAACCTATATCTTCAGATTTTACTTTGACCGAGGATTACATAGAGATTGGAGGTGAGAAGGGGGTCCTTTTCCGTAGTTTTTAATTACTGGGTATACAAACAGAACTTCAGACCCAGTACTATTACACATTTCAACATTCTTAATAATAACCATTAGATTCATTTAAAAAACAATTATCCCATTGATATCAATCAGCTGGTACATATATTAATGTACACAAATGCTGTACAAACAAATACAATAAAATGATATAATAGAGAACAAGACAAAAAGCAAAAGCAAACAAATCTCATTTACAACAGTAATATTTGTTTGGTCAACCAAACGAAATTTCATTATCATTCTTAATACCAGGTAAGTAGGCTACCTCTATTGGCCCATGGCAATGACACTTTACAACCTAACAGTAACATTTAGTTCATTTGGAATTACTAATACGAATAACAGGGTGGCAGACTGGATAGAGCACCTGCTTTCCACGAAGATGGCCTAGGGTTTAATTTCCTGATCAGCTGCCTTCCACGAAGATGGCCTAGGGTTTAATTTCCTGATCAGCTGCCTTCCACGAAGATGGCCTAGGGTTTAATTTCCTGATCAGCTGTAAAAATGCATTGGGTCACCTGACCATGTGGGTTTCTCTGGATAGTCCAGGTTTCTAATACGTTAAAACCTCCGCATGTTTAATGTAAGTCTGATAATTTATTTCATAATTGTTGTACAATAAATAAAGGTTACATTTAAAAATTATGAGCTATAAAAGCCTAGCCCAATTGTTGAAATTAGCATCAGTACAATGTCATAATATATCACCCGCTCCTCTTGGCACATGGCTGTTTTAGATTTTTGATTGAAAAATCTTCCAAAAATGGAAATATAATTACATCAGGAGTTAACTGCTTTCAGTTGACATGTTGTATTGTTTACAAGTTTCATTTAACATGAGACCCCCTTTTACAGGTTACACATTTTCTAGCTGGCATTCATATTGACCCTTAATGACAACTGAAAGTAGCTCAAAGACAAAATGTCATTCAGTGGTACATTCACAAATACACCGTGTCATCTGAAAGCAGTTCACCTCAAATGAAAACTGACATGTGTGATTTAGCAGAGTAGAAATAGGAGAATAAATAGTATAAATGCTGACTACAAATATTTAAAAAGGCCATATTTATGTAAATCTAGAAAAGGTCTGGAGTATAAATGGTATATAATGTGTAAGCCTATCATAATCTGTTATTTATAACAGAACTACACTATAAACTGTGTACAACCAGACTATTATAGAAATTGTTTGCATAAATGTTAACTCTATTTAAAGATAGTCTACGACTACACTTTCCATCGAATAAAACAAGTGTAGAAAAAAACAATATTGTAATTATAAACAGAGCACAAATATTATACAACCACAAAGAGTGTTGTTTGTATAAATATTTACTCTATCTAGAGATAGTCCAGGACTAAATTATCCATCGAATAAAACAAGTGTAAAAAAAATATTTGTAGATAGAGATAGTACAAATATTATTCAACCACACACAGTGTTGTTAAGTGAAGAAACATTATATAGAGTGTATAGAATTAAACAAGTGCACCATCCGTGATTGTATAGAAACTAAAAAAGTATTACAGAAGTATACACCAGTAAATATACAGAAAAACATATGTTGTACTGGCAGTGTGGCAACAATGACACACATTACATTGTATATAAATCAAATAAATACATTTTGTATATGATAAATAGCAATAAATTGGCTTAATGGATTGAAATTATATCAGTGCATATAATAGAAATTCAAAGATTGAATGAAAAAAACATGCCATGAAATAATAAGACAAATAATTTGCTTCATACATTTTAAAAGATCAATTTCCTGTCTGAAACAGTAACAAGATCAAACACATGTACTTGTATTGTACTTGACACAAGCATGGATGGAATGGTTCATTTACATGAACAAGACCTATGGTAATACTGTAAGTGTAACAGGAGTGGAAAAAATACACGAAATCAGGAACCTCTAAACCTCAGACGAAAGCTCTATTAATCGAGCTACCAGGTCACCGTCGATCGACGCAGTCAAGTTCCGCTACATATGTCAGAAAATGTTATGGCAATTACATGCCAATTATTTTGATACCCACATGTAGATGATTTGTTCCCATTATTTTACATCATGTATGCTAGCATATTTTGAAAAAATTAAAAATCCTAAAAGAAATGGTACATATTTTCAAGAAAAATTGATCAACAATAATGTGTAGATATTGGTATTATAACCCTGAAAGACATTTTATAAGCAAAAACATATTGGAAATATTGTCATTTTGTTTTGTTACTTTTCTTGTTGCCGTTATTAATTGTACTCCTTAAAGAATGATGAACAAAATTTCTCTTACCTGGATTTAAGTCTTAAAACTAATATAAGGCAAGTGTAAGATATTTTTATACCTATGGCAGTTGAATAATGATTATTGAAATATGAATGTGTGTTAATTTGAACTTTGGCCTAATATATTTTGATGTGTCCACATTAGTACCATGGACTAAAAGGGACTACAAATTTAGAAATTGGCACAAGACATAACAAAACCACTCAGTAATTCCTACGATACATAACTAGCACTACATCAGGATCGGAAGGCCATCCAAACCCAGCCTCCTAGGGCACCGAACACGCAGAACTTTCCGTAGGCGATGCGACCTTCAGGGGTTGAGAGAATTAGGCCAATACAGGTTGTAAAGAAAAGCAGACAGGGCAGGGTCTGGCGATGCTTGAATGTGATTTGTTGTGCATCTCCTGGAAATTTACCAGCATTAGGCAAACTGACATCGTCCGAGTAAAAGTCTGTCATTATTCTGAAAGCATGAAGGATAAATAAAATCTGAGAATATCCACACATGTTGACATTAAACAATGATATTGACATAATAATTGCACATTCCAATTAATTATTTGTATACAAATCGGGGACTTTTTGTGATGGTGAATATGATGCAATATGAACCTGAAAAAGTGATGTTGACAGCCGCATAGCCGAGGCCAATCCCATTTTTAAGGTTCATATCACATTCTACTTACCATCACTAAAGTCTATAACTGTTTAACTATATGCTTCAAAAACCATATTTCCTGTTTTATTTAATGCTAGTGTACAGCTTAGCTGAACAATCATGCTGAAAAATATAATTTATTTCATTTTTACGTTAAATGATAACCAAACTTAAGGATCCCCGTCCCAGGCAGAGCAAAACATTCAATAATTCCACTGTCGTTTTTCAGTGTTAGAGTCACCTGCCCCTGATTACCATTTCGACAATGTCATTATCTTCCCTTGAATAGATTTTGTTTGAATAACTTTTCGATTACAGAGTTGTGTCCCTTGCGTTGAAAATCTCTAATCGCAAAAGTGTGGGGGGAAAAGCTGTCGTAACGATGTAAACAACGTCGTCGTGGCAGGCATCTCATGGCCGACATAGAAGTAGTGAGTATGCGACGAAACAAAGTGACACTTGTTCACACATTGAAGAGACGCTGACTACTTATCATGAGGCCCCTACTACTGACAATTTGACAGTTGAGCGGACACCGACGTCTGATGAGGATCCCTCCAGTACTAGTGACAATACGCCAATAACGTTTTAAGCTGATCGCAGGGTAGAGGAGTGGTTGACCAGAAAGGTCTGCGGTACTAGGCAAAGGTGACAGTACCCAAATCGGATCACCAAACCATCATTTTATTAAATCATTGAAAAATCTGGGGATGAATTATATTCATTTATGGTTGTATCAAAGGAAGAATATCGATGGGTGTTCTTACAAACGAAATTAGCACCTTGGGCTCACTTGAGATATTTATAAAACGCTCTGAAGTCACCAATCGGCGTCTCCGGTTATCTATTCTAAAACTACATCGTTGTTATAACTGATTTGTTGACACATTTATTTATTTATAAGTATTTTTGCAAAAAGTGATCCGATTTGAGTACTGCCTCCTTACAAGTAAATGCATCACACGACATCACATCAGTCAGGTTTATATATTATATATGTTATTTTATGCTTAATAGGCCTATATTTCAAGTTCCTTTTTATCCTACATACAACAGTGTTATTTTTACAATGTGATATTTTTATACCACAATATATATAGTATGTTGTTATCTGTACATAATGACAAAGTTTATTATTGCTATATAGTGTGATATTTTTAGATCACACTATGGTATGTTGTTATCTGCACATAATGTAAAAGTTTATTATTGCTATATATAGTGTGATATTTTTTCATATCACAATATGGTATGTAATGATCAATTATCTGTACATAATGTGAAAGTTTATTATTGTTTTGTTCAGAATGTAAAAGTTTATTATTGTTGTATAGTGTGATTTTTCATATCACAACATAGTATGTTATTTGTATAGTATGTAGAAATATATAATTGTTGTGTAAAGTATGTGGAACTTTGTTATTGTTGTTCATTGTGACATTTTTGCTATGACACAGTAAAGTACATTGTTTGTTATAATGTTATCCATACACAATGTGCAATTTGTTTTATATTGGTTATTACATTTGAAGTAATTTTATTGGTTGGTAATGCCTACTGTATTATATTTGTATAAAAAAGTGCTATATTGTATGTTGTAAATTGTATGCATATATACGACTTCTTGGGATTTAGAATTATTATTGGTACAAATTTAAGACTTGTCTCTCTTTTTTGTTTATATTTTTTTGTAGAATAATTAAGTCTGCAAGATATTTATTTTTTGTCGCCTTTATTTTCTTTTCGTTGTCCTAAACGTGTTGCATTGGCACTCTGAATTTTATTGATTCATATAATGGGCATTTTTGTTTGTTTTAGTATTATTGTTAGAAAATTACTCATTTTTTGTGTGTTTTGTTCATCAATATTGACATTGTTATTATTTTCTATGTGTTATATTTCTAATAAATCATTGTTGCATCAAATAATATATGTTTTGTTTCATTTTGTTCAATTGAAAAAAAATTAAAAAAATCGAAATTTCATAATTTCCCAAAAACTCTGAAGAAAATCCTGCAAGGTATGGGTTATTGTTCAGAATTATTTGCTTATGCAATAGCAATGCCCCAATGCCTCATTACAGTTTTAGGCGGAGGGACGGGGATCTTTAAGATACCCATTCAAAATATTTATTTATCAAATATATGTAATTCTTTAACTGTTTATTTGTCAAAGGAGCTTATCGTACGCCGCAATGCTGTGAAAAAATCTCTCTACTTAAAATCTTATTTCTCTACTCGAACACAAATCTCCCTATATTGTGTTCCAAAGTCATCATATGTGTGCAGGTACCAATGTTACAGAGGTCACTTCTGCCACCAATCATAAAACCTGAACTTCATGTTATGTATTTGTCCACCTGGGCCAAACTGAAATTCAATAACAAACAAATATTTGGTTCACCATCTATGCCATACTTTCCCTCCATGGAACAATCTTGTTTTCAAGTCTTACGATCTATCACCATGATTGTGAAAGATTATTCTATATAATGTGTACCCAGGTCCCTACATGGGACCATTTTAACTGAAATCCCCTTATCAAGTGCCTCATCCACTGGGCGTCAAACCCAGAACATCAGATTACTAATCCAGTACTCAAAAGACATTCCCTCCAACTGGTTGGTAACAAGGTAGAAATCACTATGACATTGACACTTACTTGTCCTTCCTTTCGTAGAGTCTGTGCAGCCAGGTTTGCAGCCTTTCCTCCTCCTTAGGGATATCCTGCATTGCAATCCGCTCCAGGTTCAGGTGTAGCTTAGATACCTTACCCAGCAGGAAATCTAAGGACAGTCATGACCATACTATTACATTCATATTCTTTGTAATTTTACCATTTTTTTGATCAAATATGGATTTCTGCCTTCTGAGTTTTTCTCAGTTCAAGTGTGAAATATTCAATAAGTATGCCCAAGTATAGAAAATAACACTTAAGCAGTGGACATGGGCATTTATTTTCAAAAACTTTCAAAAACTACCAGTAAAAGTATTTTCCTTTTTCTTTACATACATGTAATACACATCTGTTATGGAACTTCCACGAAAAGAAAGAAAGGTTTCACAAGTTGTTGCTTAGATACACAAATATATAACCACAAACAAAATGATCAGCAGCACATAGCGTAATACTGACCAGTCATAGGTGGTGCTGGTATGCGTTGACCAGAACTGTCTTTCGTGTTACTATAGGCGATGGTGATGTCATACACAACATCCACATGACCAGCCAGCTGCTCTATACACGCGTGCAAAGCCTTGGTACGGGGGGACAACACGTTTGTTAATTCCTTCAGTCCTGTTAAAAGTGCATAATGATCTTAAGGCCTCAGTTTAACAAATGTACTGTCTTTAACATAGAAAATGTAATTGGAGTTCAGAAAAAACGTTTCAGAAATCCACAAATTTAGCTATGTATTCCTATGACAAATATTAAATTTACTTTCATAGATTAAGGAATGTTTGTTAAACTAGAGTCAGGCTATACGTGTATGCTACCAGTACCTGTGCTGATACACACAGAATATGTATTGGAGTTATCAATATCAAATATATCATTAATTACCCAAGTATTACATCTTTTGGTTTCTCACATCAGAACTTTTTGGAAAGAAGATACATTTGACAGGAAGTGGAAGCATAAAACAATATTCCAACAACAATAATAAACTACTATATTTTACCTTGTAAGTGCCCTGAGAGCTTCAGCAATTTCAGAAAATTAGAATGATTGCAAATGTTCCAAAATTATTGAAAAGTAGCCATTGTGTAGACATTTGTTGATATGGATTGGTAAATAATGCTGAAGGGATAGAACTTTTGGACCAGAAAAAAAAACATTTATAAGGGATGTCTTATAAGATAAAATATTTTAGATAAAATGTTGTTCTGCGTATCTACAAATGACTGCCAACCAAGAATGATGCAAGCTTGTTCAATAAATACATAAATTTCCATTTGAAATCTCTAAAATTCTGACAACCTATGTTTTTTTTCTTCAAAGCAGTATAACTACAAAATTTGAAGAAATTCTACTGAAAAATGGTGACACAAACCTATCACCTTAAGACACACAACACATGTCCCTTTAACTCAAAGAATCAAAGCTCAATTTAGTCAATCACATGCTCTAAAGAGTCTAATGTGGTTTACCGGTATATTATAGTTACATTGAATCCTGTTTGAGTCAACAGAATTTACATACAAGAAATTTATAAAATACAAGAAAATCATCAATGATATTTGAACAACCATGCATGGCTACTGCATCTCTACATATAGCTATCACACAGCTATAGTGCATGATCGACTGTGTGGAATGAGGCTTATTTCTTTAATTATTTTGTCATTCAATCATCAAAACAATGGAAATTCTAATTCAATTATCAAAATAATGAAAATGTTAATTCAATTATTAAATAATGATAATTCTAATTCAATTAAAATATTGTTAATTCTAATTTACTTTCTTTGCAACATTATTTTTTGGCAGCATATTCACTTGTCAAGAAATTTTGTTTTGGCCAGTCCACAAAAGCTGCAAATTTCTACACACTTGTCAAAGGTGAATATTGATAAAAGAAAATGTATGTGTATTTTCAAAGCAACCAACAGTATTTGATGGATTGATTGATGCTATATATTTTCATCTTAAATAATTTATGATTCAGCAAAAATGTATCTTTCATATCCGAGTTAATGAAAATATTTCAGCAAAGACGTGCATCACATGATGTTTTAATCACTTCACTTATCCATCTTATTCCTGGAAAATACCATTTCTATTTTAAGAATATGTGACCAAAAAGTGTGTTATTTTAATAAAAGCAATTATATAAATTGGGATAGAAATAATAACCCTATTGTTTTTAATGAGATTTGCGATAGTATATCAGGAATATACTTTGAAAAATGTGTTTTACATTAGCTCAAGCATTGCCAATAATTTTTATTTTATTTTTTTTATTTTTATTTTTTCAAATTTTTACATTAGTACACAATACAGTTACAATATATAAACATGACATAACACAAACATATATAAAGACATACACACACTCATTCATTATCATACCAACATCAATACAATTATCAGAAAGGAAAGGTAGGATTGTTGAAAATTTGTATTACATTTTGAATTTCTAAGCTAGCTGTCAGTGTGAGCGTAATCAATATTTACATTTACTCAATACAACAAATATATTTATAAATTGATAAGTTACTTATGGTAAATCAGTCGTAATTTCAAGTTTGGGTGTTTCAAAAAAAGTTTTGCCATTTGGCCCATTCTCTTTGAAACTGGTCTAAGTAGCTTTCTCCCTTACTTCTAGCAATGTATTTTTGAGTTGTATATGTATCTTTTAGTGTATTTTT